>NC_042632.1:46998295-47199445 GCF_901001135.1 Rhinatrema bivittatum | reverse complement strand
GGCGACGTTTACTTCCGGGCCGCACAGGCAGAAAGGAGGAAGAGCATCAGTGCGTTTGCACGCAATCTTTTTCTTCGGGCAAGGAGGCTCAGCGGCCGCATGAGCCTCCTTGCGCCCGGGCGCATCGGCTCCCTCCGGATACCACTGCAGGCCTCCTCTTCGCGGGTCGCTGCAGGATGGGCTCTGCAGCGGCCCTGAACTTCTCGGGCCTCTTCCTCGCTACCGGGCCTCTTCCTCTTCTTGGGCCGCTGCGACTTGGGATTCGCAGCAGCCCGCGGCGGCTCCTCTTCTTCACGCGCTGATGCTCTTTCTCCTTCCTGCCCATGCGGCTCTGGCAACGTTTACTTCCGGGGCCGCACAGGCAGGAAGGAGAAAGAGCATCAGTGCATTTGAACGCGATCTTTTTCTTCGGGCAAGGAGGCTCAGCGGCCGCATGAGCCTCCTTGCGCCTGGGCGCATCGGCTCCCCTCCGGATACCACTGCTCGCATCTGCTCCTAATACTTTGGAAACTTTATTTTAAATAAATAAATAAATAAATAAAAAATGATGCCCCTATTGATGATATTCAGCATAGCTCTCTGCTTCATTATCCAGCATAGCTCTCTGCTTCAACAACAAAGGATAAAGTCTGATACTTCACTTTCAATGCATTTTCAGCATAGCTCTCTGCTTCAACGGCAGGGGAGAAAGTCTGATACTTCACTTTCAATGCATATCCAGCATAACTCTCTGCTTCAAAGGCAGGGGGAATGAAGAAAAGTGGATCTATATACAGACAACAACCAACAATGACTGAATTACCTAGTCTGGGTAAACAAATAAGCATGGATGTAGCTTGCTTATTGCAGCAGTTACTACCCCTAACTAATTAATGGGCCGATACAGTAAAGTCCACTCTCCTGTGTGCGCAATTCAGTATTCAAATTAGGCCCAGCGGTAAAAAGAGGCGCTAGGGACACTAGCGCATCCCAAGTGCCTCTTTTTGGACAGGAGCGGTGACTGTCAGTGGGTTTGACAGTCAACGCTTAATTTTGCCGGCATCAGTTCTCGAGCCCGCTGACAGCCACGGGTTCAGAAACCGGACGCCGGCAAAATTGAGCGTCCGGTTTTCAACCCGCGAGCCGACTTCAAATTTTTTTTTTTTTTAACTTTTTGTAACTTTCGGGACCTCTGACTTAATATTGCCATAATATTAAGTCAGAGGGTGCACAGAAAAGCAGTTTTTACTGCTTTTCTGTGCACTTTCCCGGTGCCCGGAGAAATTAGTGCCTACCTTTGGGTAGGCGCTAATTTCCGAAAGTAAAATGTGCGGCTTGGCTGCACATTTTCCTTTGTGAATTGCGCGGGAATACCTAATAGGGCCATCAACATGCATTTGCATGTTGCGGGCGCTATTAGGTTTGGGGGGGGGGGGTTGGACACGCATTTTCGACCCCTTACTGAATAAGGGGTACTGCTAGCATGTCGAAAACATGCGTCCAATCGCAGGTTAACAGTGTGCTCCGCTGGAGCGCACTGTACTGTATCGACCTGTATGCTAGATATTTCACTTAGATGCAGTTCCAACACTGCTCTCTACATTAATGGTGGGGGTGGAAGGGAAATAGAACCAAAAGGTTACTAAGAGCCAAGAGTAACAGATAAGTATGAGAAAAAAAAAAGTACGAAACTTGCTGGGCAGACTGGATGGGCTGTTTGGTCTTCTTCTGCCGTCATTTCTATGTTTCTATGCTCATGCATGTTATTACAATGCATCTTTCAGTGTTAGTCATTCATAATGGACGCCAAATATCTTGCACATGAATTGAACAGACTTGCGACTGCCGACAGGGTAAACGTGTTGAAGAAAACTCAGAAACCTCCATCACATATCCGAATGGAAAATTCCAAGTCTCAGTATGCTTTGCGGTAATGCCTCTTTTGGCAACTGAACCCTTTAAGCCATTTTGGGACACAATTACAGTAGGGAAGTGTATTTCCTACAGGGAAATGGCTAATTAATTAATGATTGAATAAAATTGCTAGATACGCTGTCTATGCACACTACCACTATAGCCTCTTTGTGTGGTATGATTTTTTTTTAACTTTGATTGATGTTTAAAAAGTGTTTAAATAGTGCTTTTAGACAGCTGGTAGAAGCTAAAGTACAGTTTACAGCTGAAATAATAATAATAAAAAAAAAAGCCCACCTAAACCTGCTGTTCTGAAAAGAATATGTATTTATCCTCCAGGGAGATAGGGTTTATTGTCTGCTTGCAATTATATTCATGCTGTGACCTGTTTAGTTAACCGTTGATTAAGAGCTTCATAATGGGCACTTTCCAAGCTGAAGGGGTGCACCAGAATAGCAGTGAGATTTTCCTCTGGTGAATGCCTTTGATACTCTGTCCTGCTCATCAAATGCAGTTTTCAGTTTCACTAGTATAGCATTTCAGCCACAAGGTTTTGCCTCTTTTTTTTTTCTTTTTTTTTGATTATGTGAAATCGAGGGTCATGCATCACAGTGGAGGTGGGGGCAGGGTGGGAGGCTTGGGCATAGGTCAGAGTGCATGGGAGGATATAGCTCATATGCAATTTTACACAGTATTCACCATGAGTAAAGCAGTGCAACTAACTCAGGAAAGAATATTTGACAAGCATCATCTTCATTTTTACTGTACAGGAAATTAACATGTGAAATAAAAATGTTCACTATGAAAGCTAAGCACAAGCAGTACAGCCTGCAAATTGTAGATTAATAGGACTCAACCTAAGACTTATTATTTGTTTATTTGCTTTAGATTCCACTTCAAAGTGGATTATATTCAAGCACTGAAGTTAACTGTTTCTTTGGGGCCAAGAGTGAATGCTTCTCACTACCCTGAAGAATTGGTTATATATTGACACGGTGCTTGTTCTTCTCTTTCTTTTACATTACCACATAAACAATTTGGAAAGAAGCAGATGCAGGGGCCATCATAAAGGGTGGGCAAGACAGGCGACCATCCTGGATGCCAAATGGAGTAGGCAGGTGGGCCTGGATTTCTCACTAGCCACTCTAGGCCCATGCCTTGGGTGGCAAAATCCTTGCTCAGCAGGTTGGCTGAAGATTTGCTGCCTTTCAACTTAATCTTATTCAGCAAAGAACGAACCCCCTGGTTTCCTGCCCAAGCCCCTCCCCTCTCAGGCAGCATGCAGGAAATAGGAGGGGGGGGGGGGGGTGAGCCTGGACCAGACATAGAACTAAGAAGTCACAGTTGCTCTGTTCTCTAACCCAGGCCCTCCCCACATGTTATTCAGAGACAGGATGGGAGGGGAGGGGATAAACCTAGAGAAGGCAAAGTACAACATGTTAATGAGGTCTTCAGACTGTTGTGGCAATCAGAAATGAAATATTTTTTTCCCCCAACATGAAGTTTATAGGTTTCTTGGCATCCCAAAATGTGAGGGTTGAGCAAGGAGGCCAGGTTATAACAACATTATACAGAATTACACCCTTGTATAATAAATATTACATTATATACTCTCCTCTTCCATTAACAGTTGTAGTATTTTTATCACTTGCAGAAGTATTATTCTTGGACTGAATTACTTGATGAGCTAATCAAGACTTTGTGGCTTTCTCCATTAATAATGATTTATTTTTATGTTGTCCACACAACTGAAACATTGGGAATAAAATGTGTAGGAACACAGTGGCAAGTCAACAGAACAAGCTAAGGATAACAATATGATGCAGCTGTACCAGCTCATCTCAAAATCTGTTTCAAGTCTGGAAGCTTCACTAACGAATGATGGTACATGGCAAACGGCCCCATGATAATATTAAAATGTTCTGCATAAATCTCCTCTAATAGTTATGACTACTCATTCTATGCGATATAGTGAAAGCGCACATTCTCAGATTTCAAATGGCTAGACTTTTTATGTTTAAATCTTTTTATTAAATTTGAACAACCAATACAAGCTGCAAAAGCCAGAGTGTGTGTACTTTGCCACATCCTAGCATCTTAGAAATACAATCAAGTAAAACCCTACCCCCTCCCATCCTGCTTCTCCCCTCGCAATACTAATCAGAAGATGATTATAGAATGCAATGTCCTTGGTGACAAACATCATCCAATGTCCTTGGTGACAAACATCATCCACCACCATCAATATATATCATCACCTGTGATGATATATATTGAAAGTATAAATCCCATATTTTCAAGAAAGACCGGTATTTCTTCTGTATCTCTATTTGTTCGACATACTTTTCCAATTGGCAGGTTTGAAAGGTCATAATCTTCAATTGTCCTATAGTAGGGAAGTCTCCTGTTGTCCTCTTTTGTAAGATACATTTCTTGGCCAGCAGGAGTACCTTTCTACACCATAATTTTATATAACCTGTTTGAAAAGTATAAGTGTGTAAATCATCAAATAATAACACTTTTAACATCAAAGGCTAGCGCCACCCCCATGACGTCTAACAACAAATTCCGCACATCTCTCCAGTAAACTTGAATATGCTCACACTCCCAGAAACTATGCCCCTATGTTCCCAACACTTGTTGACACTTCATGCATAATCCCAAAGTTACTAGGTTACATTTGAACGCTTGGGCTTGGGCATAAAACACTTTAAGTAAACTGTGTTTCTCTCAACTGAACACTGGCAGTGATATTACGGGTCTTTGAAAGACAGCTTGAGAGGAATTCACCTGTTATTCCAATACTTAACTCCCTATTCCAACTCAACACCACCTTCTCATAATCAGGCTCCAAATGGGGATTCCTTAACATTTTATTTCAAAAAGAAATGGAATGGCGATCAGGATCGTCTGCATTAGACAGTTCCAGTTGACTTTCTCTTTGATCACCTTGTAATGCTTCAAGATCTAGAGGCCTGAGGTAATGCACAGTTGGAAGTAGGAGAACCCCCCTGCCTTGGTGAAATGTCAAATTTGGAACAAATTTCAGTATAGGTAAAATTTAATTCTCTTCAGAAAGGACATGTTTTATAATTTGGATCCTTCTATGCACCAGTCCCAAAAGGTCTGAGATTGAGAACCCGGGCTAAAATCAGCATTCCCCAAGATGGATAGGAAATGAGATATATGGTAATCGACCTTTGTATGCCTACAATACCAATGCCATGTTTTTATTATTGGGACTATAAGAACACTTCACTGGAGATGTTTTGGCAAAGCTAAATATGATCTATGTAAAATATAGCGCAACTCTTGGGGAACGACCAGGCACTTCTCCATATCTAAGGGGGTGAAAAAAGTTGTCCCCATTAACCAATCTCCCATGTGTTTCATATTGTATACCCTATTCCTTATATTTGCTAATCCCAGCCCGACATGTTCCCATTTCCTCATTAACTGGGCCAAATGTATCCGAGGTCGGGTTCTGCACCACAAAAATTGATAGCTCCACTTAGCACTCCTCCATCCCCAGACGCGGCGGAAACCAGAGGTTTCCGCCGCGTCTGGGGATAGAGGTGTGCAGCAGTCGTAGCAGCCTTGGAATCTAAATCTGATAAAGTATATGATAAATTTGACAAGGTTTTTTTCACTTCTGGCTGAAGCTAGTAAAAAACTCAGGATGTGCAAGCACGCATATCCGAT
Organism: Rhinatrema bivittatum; assembly: GCF_901001135.1. Classification (NCBI taxonomy): domain Eukaryota; kingdom Metazoa; phylum Chordata; class Amphibia; order Gymnophiona; family Rhinatrematidae; genus Rhinatrema; species Rhinatrema bivittatum. The sequence goes on along the minus strand of NC_042632.1, from coordinate 47,193,850 downwards.
GTACAGGACCGCATACAGGCCCTGGAAACAGAAGCGGCCTCACTAAAGGCTGATCGGGACTCACAATCTTAAAAAGTAGACGATTTGGAAAATAGATCCTAGAGAGATAACTTGCATTTTATTGGGATTCCAGAACATATAAGCGATTCAGCTCTTTATAGAAGTAAATCAATATTAAGATCTAAATGCTTCATTCAATACTGAAAAGTGTAAATAAATCACAATTCTAAATTTTAAGAACTAATACCTCCCCACCCTTCCCTACATCCAGATCTGATCACCCCCACACTTCCATACATTCACACTCACCATCATTCATACAAACACTCATTAAAAACCACTAAAAAAAATCATATACAGAGAGTCCCGTGAACAATTTAAAAAAAACATTTCTTGAACAAACAAGGTACTTAGCTTATAATAATGTCCATTGGAAGTCCAAAATGTTCCAAATGTAATATTCAAAAAGATGGTATTCCAAAAATTGTTTTCCAAGAAGAAAGCTTTTGTATACAAGCACTCCTTTAGATCTTAATATTGATTTACTTCTTCTATAGGCTTTAACATTTATAAATGTGTTTTTTTCTATAGGCTTTAAAATTAATACATTTGTTTTTGTGCTTAAAATAATATTGATTGAATAAAGGGTAAGTTAGTTGGATTTACTTATTTTGGGCTGTTCCATTTTTTGTTTGAGACTACTATATATGCCAGATTGGGTGCCCACAGGAATCATCCCTTTGCTATAAGCTCTTCATACATTTCTTCCAAAGGTAGTAGAATCCTATCCCCCATTAATTTAAAGATTTCCCCAGAAAACCCATCAGGTCCTGGTATCTTCAAAAGCTGTGTTTGTTGGATTACCCGCTGAATTCCCTCTAGCTGAATTGGGGCATTCAACTCTTCCCTTTGGGAATCTTGTAACTTCGGCAGGTTAACCTTCTTTTAAATATTCATCAAATTTTCTTTCATCGACTTTGGAGTCACTATACAAGCTCTTATAAAATAAGCAAAATATTTCATCAATATCTTTGGTCAAATTTTTTATCTCACCTGAGTCTCCTTTCAATGCCCTAATATATCTCTGGCCATGCCAGTGTTTCGTTAGGTTTGCTAACATCCTTCCTGTTTTGTTACCATATTGATAGAATATCGTTTTATAATGTAGCAATGACTTCTGGGCCCACTTTTGTAAAAGGGAAGTGTAGTCTGGATTTCCAGAAATCTAATTTTGTTAGTGGGTGTCACCTGAGCTTCATATACACATTTTCCCCTTTTTAGTTGATTCGCCAAAAGTAGCACTCCTTTAAACAAGGCCTTCTTCTGGGCAGCAACATAAGATATAATTTCTCCTCATAGGACTACCTTAGCCGTTTCCCAAAAAAGAGTAGGTGTTTCCCTATGAAACACTGTCATTCTCTCATTGTCCTTCTCATACTCCTCCCACTTCCTGTGGATATTTTCCTTAAATCTAGGATCTTTATATAGATAGCTGGGAAACCTCCACAGAATACTTGTTTCAGCTGGACAAAACCCCTCTGAATCAAACCATACCATGGGTGGTCAGAAATTTCCAGTGGCCCAATCTCAACACATGTCAGTGAGAGCCAAATCACTTATATGCTCTGGAATTCCAATAATATGCAAGTTATCTCTGCTGGATCTATTTTCCAAATCGCCTACTTTTTAGATTGTGAATCCCGATCAGCTTTTAGTGAGGCTGCTTCTGTTTACACGGCCTGCACATGGTCCTCTACATCGGACACGCATGCTTGCACATCCTGAATTTTTTACTGGCTTCGGCCAGAAGTGAAAAAAAACTTCTTCAAATTCCCTTAATACCCTCAGATGTATCCAGACCAGCCCCACTGCTTTATCTAGTTTAAGTCTAGCTAGCTCCTCACATAGTTTTCTGAAAATCAATTGAGGTATAGCTAACTTCCAATCTTTATTTTATTCATTTATACTTTTCAGGCCATGACAGTTATCATTTTTATGCAAAATATTGTTTGAATATTTTGTTCCAGAATGGTTGCTACTCAACAAAATCCAAACATTACCTGATATTTGACTTCCAAAAGCCAAAATAAATTTAAATGAATAGACTTCAAAGTAAATATATGCACATTGTACTTTAATGTTGATACCTTCAAAAGTAACAAACTGGTAAGAGTTAAGATGGCTACTATCCTAATAAAATGGCATCTCTAGCAGGAACAAAGGCAAGAGAAATAAGGATAAAAGTTACTCTAGGTAGATGAAGATAAAACCATCGACGACGCTTTGACTTCTAAAGAAAATATTTACATTCATTTTTTTTCCATCATGTGTTATTGCGAGGAGCCTGTCATTCCATTCTGGTGGCCAAAGCAGGTTTTTCTGGAAGAAAGTGTGCTGTATCTCAGAAGGAGCACAGTTGGCCGTGCGCTGCAAGGTTGCCATGGCAAAGGCCTTTTGGCACTATTGGAGAGAGGATTTTACTGAAGAGAAGAATGAATGAGCATGTTAAACCTGCATACTATAACTTCCTGGTATGCAGGGGGGTACTGCTCCCAAGGGCTGTCAGCACTTCAGTACTTTACCTTTGAGGCTGGGTTAAGTGCTTTCATTCTTTCTCCCTCACATAGAATGCACATTGTTTTGACTATCCCAACCTCCCCCCCCCCCAATATTTTTGTCTTCTTCTGCTCTTGTTCTTCCTGTTAATGAGAATAAAAGTGCTGTTATCTATCAATAATGACTGGGGGCTGGGGGAAACATTCCCCAATAATTAATGATTGCATGCTTGAAAAGGAAATGCTTAATATGGAGGTCATTACTGCTATTATAAATAATTTTAAATAATGGAAAAATTGATGACTTTGTTTCAGCTCAAAAGGCATGTCGCCATGGCAATTCCTGTCTATTTACAGTGCAGTATGCTTAATGGCTCAATGCCAGCAAGAGCAATCAGAGATCAGTATTCATGTGTGAACATTCCATTAGAGTTATAGTAAACTGCAAAAGGAACATTTTATATGGACGAAAGGTATACAGAAGGGCAACAGAAATTATAAAGAACATGGAATAGCTCCCATATAAAGAGGTTACAGCTCTTCATCTTGGAGAAGGGATGCGATGGAAGTTTATAAAATCATGAGTGGGGTGGAATAAGTTAATAGGGAACAGTTATTTACCATTTCCATTCACAGTAGGACTAGGGGCCACTTCATCCAGATAAAATAAATGTAAGTACATTTTTCAGTCAATAGAGGTAGATTTTAAAAGCACGGTGCTCGCATCAATTGGGGGATTCACGCACAAGTTGGTCTTACGAGCACCGACCCAATTTTAAACGCCACCCAGATGCACGCGAATCGCCCGCTGTATGCACATCTCACCCGATTTCAAAAAGGGGCATTTTGGGGCATGGACAAGAGATGTGCACTTGCCCTGGTGCGTGCTCAGATCCTCTGCCATGTAACTTTACTTCTGCTATGGAGGAGGTGTAACTGTAAAAACCAAACAAAAAACAGCCATTTCAGAGGGGTTTAAAGGGTCTGGAATAACTGGGGAGAGGCTTGGAGGGCCTAGCTCAACACTGGCTAAACTGGTCATGGTGTGGACATGCACCGGTTTTAAAAATACCCTGACTTACGTGGTAGAATCCTAATTTTCGTGCCTGGGCGCATGCACATGTGCTCCCTCCAGCCTATTTTATAATTGCCAGGTCTTACTGCTGGAAGTGAACAATAGGGAATAAATCTCCCTATTATGATTTTGTAGATGCTTCCAAGACATGTGGATTGGCCACTCTCAAACACAAACTGCTGGACTTAATGGGCAGTTGGTCTGATCTAACAAGATATTTCTTATGTAAAATATATTTTTCGTAGGAAGGGTGTTTGAGAAGCCCTTGGACGTTTATCATATGATCGTTAGTATTATGTGAGTAGTGAACTGTTTTATAGCAAATATCATGGACTGAAATGCAAAGACAGAAGTAGGATACTCAGCTTTAAGGAATTGCCTTATTTTGATGAGGGGTAACCACCCCCTTCTCCAATAAGATATTGCATTTAAGATGCTCTGTTTTGCATACGTTTGGTATGTGTTGCAGGATCTTGGGTAACGTTTGAGCAAAGTGGATAAAAATGGAATGAGTAGGAGTTGCAGAAGTCCTCCTTCAATTAAATTATCCTTGTTTGATAGCAAAAAAAACCCCCAATCACACCTCTTTATTGGGTATCAATTAATTTCTGCCGTAATGAGAATTCGGCCCCAGGTCATGTTTAATTTATGCAATCACTTGGGAAACCATTATAAAAGTTGCATTTATCACTAGGTGAGCTCTGCGAAGAGGGTCATAGGCTATCTTTGATATTCCCTTCTCTCCAGCTGAATTTTTATTGCACATAAAGCTAAGCTGGTGATAGAGGATTCTAAAGGTAACATGCAGAGACGCTCTCAGATATACATAAATGCATAGCAGTGAGATTGGCAGGTACCGGGAAATGTTAGAAACTCAAACAGTAATTCTATATTGGGAATTAAACAGAAGGCAGAAAGGAAAGGAAGATGACAATATTTAACTGCTGACAGGATTTATTTAAGGCTTTTTATCCTCAGGACTACTACCTTAAATCCGCTAGTTTCAACCAGCATTTTAATGATTCTCTCTATTTTTGCACTCACTTTTATTTATTTATTTATTTATAGCATTTTGCCAATCTTCGTGGGCAACCTGCTTCTCTCTCCTGCGGTCCAGTGGCTTCCTTTCTCAGGTTTTCATCAGGAATCCAGCCAGCATGAAAGCCCACTCCTCCTACTTTGTGCCTATAAGATAGCCTTTCTGCGAAGAATCAGAGCCACAGGAATAATGAGAACAAGATTCATTTTAAAGAAGGTCATTAAGGTTGAAAGAACATCTTAAAATGCATCATTCTGAAACACTAGGGTGTTCTGGGCTGTACCACTGGCTCCCTCTTCTGTAGAAAGTTGAAACTTTCGGAGGATCCGGCTTGTTAACTTTTACCAAATGAATCCATCAACTCGAAGGGGATATGAACTTCGTGGCTTTGCGGTGCTTTATGTTGCAATGAAACTGTACTGGCTTTCAGAGCTTAGAAGACTAACAGAAGCGTTGCTTACCTGGATTTTTTTTTTTCTTAATGCAGGTTTTCTACCTCTATGAATATGCTAGAGGCTAAAACTGCTCTTTTCACCAAAATGTGCGCACAGCATCGTGCAAGGTGTTATGTGCTTTGGTTCATGCAGAGATGACATATATTAAACAGGTAAATCCACTATGGGGAGGGACACTTTTAGACAGTTGCTGATGCATGGAAGACAAAAAAAAATAAAAATAAAAAGTTTTACTCATGGATTATGCCTCCCAGGCATAACTAGAGTAGAAAAACTGCCTCCTCCTTTTAGTTACTTGCACTTGCTCATTATTAAAGGCTGAGGGAGCTGTCACAGACTGTTGACAAATACATTACAGCAAAGTTGTGTTAAGTGAAAGTTATTTAAGAATAATCCAGCCCTTGCACAATAATTCCTTTCAGAAGAATGTGCTAGCAAGCCTCTGACAGGGTTTTGAGAACCTGCTACAGGTGCAAATTTACACACAGATCCTACAACAATTCCTAATGAGAAGCTGCAGGGGCTTTGATTATCCTCCACCGCCTGTCTCTTTGCACCTTGACTGACAGCCAATTATGCTGGTGCCATTTTTTTTTTTTTTTATGGCAGTGGGGATTTAATCTCCCAGATGGAAAGCAAATCAATTTGCCCAGCCACTGCAGCTGAGGCGGTGTTCTGGTTCAATTTAATTTATTCTCCTAAGCCTAAAATGTCTCTTCACTTCAAGGTAGAAAAATATCCCATTTCCTGGCTCCATCAGAATAGGACAGATGCATGAAAGGTCTGGGGGGGTACCCTGGGTAAACTGGGCAATGTTGTAAAAAATTAATTCTTTAACCTAAAACAGCAATGTTACCTTTAGACTTCTTGAACGCTGTTCTTTTTGCCTTCATTTTTTCAGCCACCTCCTTAGAGAACCAGATCAGTTTCTTTTTCTTCTTACTCTTCTTTACTTTCCTAACATAAGAACATAAGAAAATGCCATACTGGGTCAGACCAAGGGTCCATCAAGCCCAGCATCCTGTTTCCAATAGTGGCCAATCCAGGCCATAAGAACCTGGCAAGTACCCAAACACTAAGTCTATTCCATGTAACCATTGCTAATGGCAGTGGCTATTCTCTAAGTGAACTTAATAGCAGGTAATGGACTTCTCCTCCAAGAACTTATCCAATCCTTTTTTAAACACAGCTACACTAACTGCACTAACCACATCCTCTGGCAACAAATTCCAGAGTTTAATTGTGCGTTGAGTAAAAAAGAACTTTCTCCGATTAGTTTTAAATGTGCCCCATGCTAACTTCATGGAGTGCCCCCTAGTCTTTCTACTATCCGAAAGAGTAAATAACCGATTCACATCTACCCGTTCTAGACCTCTCATGATTTTAAACACCTCTATCATATCCCCCCTCAGTCGTCTCTTCTCCAAGCTGAAAAGTCCTAACCTCTTTAGTCTTTCCTCATAGGGGATTTGTTGCCTTGGTAATAGCTCCTTTTAATTTGGCCCACTGTTGTTCCACCTCACCCACTGTCTCCCAGTCTTCCAGTTCTTCCTCCAGGTAGGTCCCCATTTTGACAAAGTCCGTATTTGTGAAATTCAAAACTCAGGTCTTTGTGCGACTTCTCTGCATCCTATTTGCAATATCGAACCACACCGTCTGATGATCACTGGTGCTTAGGTGAGCCCTTATCCGAACATCAGAGACATTATTCTCATTGGTGAGCACTAGACTGAGGTCACACCCTCCCTCGCGGGCTCCATTGCCATTTGTTTGAGCAGAGCCCCTTGAAGGGCACCCACTGTCTCTCTACTCCTCGTGGATTCCGCAGGGGGGATGCTGCAACCCACATCCGGCAAACTCTGCTTAACTCTGCAACCAATTTGTTCAGTAAGGATTTACATTGGTCTCTGTGAAAGTTTCAATGTTCCTTTGGGTGTTAGCTTATTTGGGGAACTCCATCCTGCTGGAGCCACTGTAAAACATTTTGTATTTTGCCTCAGGTACAATATCTACAACTACTATTTACTGTAGTTGCAGTCATGTTTCTTGTCATAGTATCATACCAAAACCACATGAAGTTTGAAGAATGTTGAGCAACATTGATGCAGAAGAAATACACAAGTTTATCTTTTCATTTATGTTTCATCTATCTAGTATCTCTCTCTCTCTCTATATATATATATAATTATTTGAATAAAGATGAAATATTATAGACAAGTCATATCCTGATTTTTATATTACATTCCCTTAGATCACAGATTAGCTGTCCATGTTGTATTTATGTGTCTGCTTTCAAAGCTGTTGATGTGGCTACGTTTTACATATATATGAAAGACGTTATGATAATTTTCTATATATATATGTAAAACAAGCAAGAAAGTAAAATATATGGGTGCTTTCTAGCAAAGAATATTCGTCTATAAGGCTCAGTCCATTTTGCAAGGCTCAAAGCTAAATAACACTGGGTTTTTTTTTTATATATGTCTATAAGGCTCAGTACATATTACAAAGTTCAACGTTAAATAGCACAGGTTTCTCTCCTATCTGTTTATAAGGCATAGTCCATGTTACAAGGCTCTACAAAGGCTTTTGTTTCACCTGAAACGGGCTTCATCAGGAGCACAACAAAGGATATAGCTTTGTCACTGTGCTGAAGTTTGAACAGAAGGCTGATATATAAATGGCAGCAGCAGGAATTTTCGGCATTTCATACGTACTTCCCAATTAGCAGCACTAAACTGAAAGAAATCCTAGAGAGGAGTTTCATTAGAAACTTGTGAAGAACTACATTTAACCAAGACTAGTAAAACAAGTGGCAAACCTTACAGCAGTGGTGTATAGTATTTCTACTGAAATGCCCAACGTGGCATGCTTTCTTAGATGAACCACATCAGTCTTTTAATCACCTATTACCACTGAGAAAAACAACAGAAGTAAAAACATTATTCTAAGACAGTAACTTTTAAGTAGCTGCCCGGGCGCACATGTACGCACGTTTGCCAGTTCCTGCGAATGGACACGGCCATTTTATAATATACGCGTGTATATGCAAGCATGTTATAAAATCAGCTGTATGCACATACATGTGAGTGCAATTTTATATGGATGTGCGCAGGTGCGTAGAATTTAGTAGATATGTTCGCTGACTCAATAGCCCTTTTTTCCAGTTCGCTCTGATAAAAGATAGGACTTCCTAACCCATAGCCTCCCTTTTATCCTATTAGCCCCAACCCTTCAAACCTCTCTGACTAGCCCTGATTTTTTTATTTTAAAACTTACACGCCATCCATAGCAAAAATAAAGTTACGTGGTAGGGGATCCCAGCACACGCTGGTGCGCATGAATACTTATGTGCATGCTTCAGGCTATACACCCAGAATACCCATTTCCTGCCCAGACTCCGCCCCTTTTCTGACTTCCCGATGTGTGCGCGTACTCACGCGCCTTTTAAAATCTGCGTGGGCATGACTTCTGCACTTATCTCCTGGCTTTGGCGCACGTAGGGCTTTTAAAATCTACCTATTTGGGTTAAAATATCAACATTCTTCACAATACCCCATAAATGAAGCAAAACCTACCTATTGAGAATGACACTGGGAACGTTTCAGGAAAATAAAGCGGATATCCAGGTGCCCCACCGAAAGGGCTCTCTGTGAACTTACATAGCTACGGACATAGACTGTTACTTAAATTTGCTGTCCCTCCCGATGCAGCCTGGCGGTGAAACATGGGGTCCGTGTCGGGAGGCCCTTCTAAGATTCACATTCATACAGTGGAGATGCCGTTTTTTGAAATATTAAAAACTCACCATTTATGAAACATTTATGTGTGGACCAATAAACTTTTCTGCACTTATTTCTTTTGTATTATTGACGCTGAGTACAGTATTAATTCTCCCTTGTTTGTTGCATATAAAACTTTAACCACATCAACAGTTTTGAAAGCAGATACATAACACCCCTGCTATCCATTAACCTAAAAATATATAACAAGCTATCGCACTCTATCCAAAGAAAGCACATTGAATACTGTCAAATACCACATTCAAAAGACCCAGAGGCAAAAGATTTTTCCAGTTTAATTCCTGAGGTTTTCTTCTTTGCAAAGTGGGCCAAAGGAAATTACTGTAACATGAAGTGCAGAAAGCATAAGGTTAAAGGTTGTAGGAAGTCCAGAGGACTCCAATTACATAGAAATAGAGAAAATGATGGACGATAAGGACTGGCCATTCTTGATGCAGTCTTGCAGAATCTAGCCAGCCTCAGGTTTTACTTTCATATTCTCACTGGAGAATTCACTGTGTCACTGCTCCTTAACTGTATGCAAATACATTTATTTATTTAAGGCTTTTATATACCGATAACCGTTTGCACATTGTATCGGTTTACATGGAACAGGTAACGTTTACAATTAACATAATGAACTATAAGGAAATAAATAATAACGGGTAAACATTTTCAAAGATAACATATTGTAGTAAAGTGGACATAAATAGTATCGGGTAGTATTTACAAAAAACTTGTTGTAGCATACCATAAAGAGGGTATGAGGATTGTATGTGTAGAAGTAGGAAATTTATAATTACTAGCTGGGGGGGGGGGGGGGGTGTATTAGAAAAGGTGAAAGACGATAGGATATGCACCTTACAGCACCATAAACACAAGTGAGATACAGAAGCGTAAAATATGACAGCAGACTAAGATGCCAAAGTTCATCTAGGCTGCCCATCTTCCCCTTTCGGTAGCAATACATCAGACCTCACCTGATCTCTGACTCTCTTTTGCTTACCTGCAACTATAGATTCTCACTTTTATTCCATTGCTTTCTTGAATTCTATTAGTTTTTCCTCCACCATCTCCATTGGGAGGCATCTGCCTCCCTTTCCATCAAGAAATATTTCCTTTCAGCTTCAAACCTAGAGACCTGTGTTTCAGTTTTTATTTTATTTTGTCTGGGATTTTCAATGTTTGAACAACAAAGAAACCAGTGGAAAAAATGACTCTTCTCCTGTGTGTTACATGAAAGCCATTTTTTCATGGATTTGTTTTGTTATAACATTGAAATTCCCAGGCAAAATAATATAAAAACTGAAAAGAAAGGACCCTTTTGTTTTAAGAATTTTCTTTGGTCTGAAAAATAATTGCTTCTTCTGCATTTCTATCTCTTTGAGGCATTTCAATGTCTGCCATGCGGGCAAATGAGATTTCTCAATACCTTCTAACTGAAAGTTTACTTACTCATACTCTCTCACCGACTTTAGGTTCAAGAAGTAATCTATTTTTCTTAAAGACATTTACTGATTGTTTCTTGGGTTGCATCGTTTAGGACTGGCTTTTGAAAGTTAGTCACAAATGTATTAAGTTAGTTCAATTTAAAGGCGATGCCTGTAACTTGTTTGTTGATTCTTATTTCTACATCTAGAAGTGGACTAACATGTCAACCACACTACTTCATTCAACCCTCATGGCCAAGAATCTCTTTTCAATGACAGTCATCAGTACATTTGTCGAGGTTTATCTCATGTTTTATGTTGTAAGTAATTTATTTCAGACCAATTACGAACTGGGGAGAGACATGGGGAATCCCAAAGGCTATTAATGTGCAATCCACTATGTCCACCGAAAATTCTGACTTTGAAGGTCGTTGAATATGTAAAACTTCATACAACCGCCAGGGAGGGGGCATGGTCTAGTGATTGGCACCTTAACTCATAATTCAGGGAAAGCCGACAACATGAGCCCAAAGCTTGCCACTTTAACATAAGAACATAAGAAAATGCCATACTGGGTCAGACCAAGGGTCCATCAAGCCTAGCATCCTGTTTTCAGCAGTGGCCAATCCAGGCCATAAGAACCTGGCAAGTACCCAAAAACTAAGTCTATTCCATGTTATCATTGCTAATGGCAGTGGCTATTTTCTAAGTGAACTTAATAGCAGGTAATGGACTTCTCCTCCAAGAACTTATCCAATCCTTTTTTTAAACACAGCTATACTAACTGCACTAACCACATCCTCTGGCAACAAATTCTAGAGTTTAATTGTGCGTTGAGTAAAAAAGAACTTTCTCCGATTAGTTTTAAATGTGCCCCATGCTAACTTCATGGAGTGCCCCCTAGTCCTTCTACCATCTGAAAGAGTAAATAACAGATTCACATCTACCCATTCTAGAGTAAATAACCGATTCACATCTACCCGTTCTAGACCTCTCATCTCCCTCCCTTTCTGGAATCCAATTGAAAACAAGGCATTTGTCCAAATGTCACTTTCTCAGTTAACACATTATAGAATTTTCTCTTCATTTTTTGTTTGGCTTGCCTTCTTTTATACTAGAGCTTCTGGACCCATTCAGTGCTGTTGATGACAGGGAAAGGAGCGTTCTGATGCTGAGGCACTATCACTCACAACTGCCAGGACTTTATCTCTCCCCATCCTCTTCCTCTGTAGTGGGCCCACAGAGCCCGGAACACCACAGATATGTGCTCTGAAACTCACTCATTGGTATCATCATCGTGGCTGTGTGGTGACTGAGGCTCCTTCCCTCCAGGGAGCTAGGAACGCTGCTTTCACAGGAATGCCTACCATGTCAGGCTTAGGAAGCAAACCGGCTCTCCCGTACAGAAGGGCAGGTTGATGCCACTCATCAATTTTCATTAGCAGAAACAGAGTTAAAACGGATGCTGAATTTTTTCTGCTTCTCATTGTACAATATTCTAATGTTATTAATTCATAAAATGAATATAATACAATTTTTTTTGTAAAAGTAAAAAAAGGCAATGGAATATAAAATATTCTCACAACAGCGTAGTAGAAAGCTATTTCAATATTTACCAGCTCCCTGTAAAACCCTGAAACCAATTGTAAACCCCCTGTCTCCCGCTCCTGCGGCAGAACAATGTTTCTGTCAGTATCACATTACAGATGTGACCCAACAGCTGTAACCTGAGCATGACTGGGCTCCAAAGATTCTGTCAGATAAACAAATCACTTTGAGTGATAGCTCAAGACAAAGATGTCTTCTGTAGGTTGCAGGGCTGTGAAACACTGCAAAGCACATCTCCAGGAGGACAGGGCTGCCCGGCAGATTCCTCTCGCCTGGCATGAGCTTCAGGACACGGAGTAAAAGAGCATTTCTGGGCTTCCACTCTGCATTTTCCTTTGCGGTCTTGACCAGCAGAGGGACACTACGCCCTGGTCTGCCAAAAGGATCTGATTGGAATCCAAAATGCAGCTCAACCAAACTCATCAAAGTATCATGTAGAATCTGAACTAATATGCTATACAGGCTCTAAGAGCAGATGGGACCAAGAGAGCTTTGGATTTAGCAAAGCAGTTAATGTGTTTTTACACCATGCCTTTACAAGCCAAACTGTGAAAAAAAATAAGCAGGGGGGTGCTGGGACCTGCCAGCTAACGCCTCAGCTCATACCGGCTGAACCCCCAGAGAAATGCACACACAAGACAGATGATTCAAGCAACGCGCATGATGCACGGTTGATAAAAGTTGTATAATGGAGTGTGCAGACTGAGGAAGAGGAGAAGCAGGTTTCCTGATGGAAAAGCCTGAAGGTCCCAAAGCTAAGGTAAGCACAAAAGCAGGGGGTACCTAAACTACAATCTTCAGGGCAAATGTTTCTGGCCCGCCAAACTTTCCCTGCTCAGTGCTCATGGCCAAATTGTCCCACAGAGCAAGGTTGCAAGGTTTATTCTGTGTTTTGGTTTTTTTTTTTGCTTTTTCTACTGTCAGTGCCCATTACCTGACTCATCAGCCCTCTCGGTTTCAGCATGTGACCTGGTGCTCACCCTAAGCTACTCCCCTGCAACAATCCCATAGAGGAACCACTGTTTTTCTGTTGGTCCCCCATTCTCATCTGGCTACTTTAAGGGATGCTCCCGCAATGGCTGGCTTGAGTGGCACTACGGTCTGGCTCTCACTTTTGGCTTCACAGTGCACACCGAGCCCATCCAGTCACGTTCACAAACCTCTTTTGCAGTTGTTCTTCAGAAGCAGGAGTCGACTGCCAGAGCTCTACTGTAGCACGCCTGCACCTTTGGGTTTGGACCTCTGTGAGGGTCGCGATACTGGCCGAGTCTCCACTCCTCACCAGCAGGAGAAGACGTCTGGCACAAAAGAGGAGGAAAGGGCATTAACAACAGTGGACCAAAAGGGGTGTGAACATCTCAAGGTCTGCCTAGACAGCGAGGAGGGCAAAGTATCCCAGAAAAGACATAAATACCCCATGGCACATGAGAGGGGCAAACAGTGGCATGAACATCCCAAAGCTTAGAGTGAGGCATGGCTGCAAGTTGGGCATTTTTAACGCTACAATACACTCTGTAACATAGCAAACAACAGATGAAAAAGACCCAAGTGGTCCATTCAATCTGCCCAGCAAGTTGTTTAGGGCAGTAACTGCTGTTCCATGCAGGTTACCCCCGTGTCTTTTGTTAAGGGTAGCAGTGTGCACTCAAACACACCCAGCAGATAGTCACTGCTTTTAGGTCAAAATAAAAACACACAGTGGCGTCAACACACCCAGAAGCAGAGAGGGATAAGGCAGAAGCAAAGTGGTCAGCACCCCATGGCATAGAATGAAGGCTAAGGCAGGAAGAAGAGTGGCATTAATACACCAAGTCATGGAGTGCAAAATGGGGCGGCAGGCACATTGGCATAAACACCCAAAGGCATAGAGTGAGGGGCAAGGTAGATGGCACAGTGGCATACACATCCCGAGGCAATCAATAAGAGATGAGGAAGAGAGACCAGTGGTGTCAACACCCCAAGGCATAAAGGGTAAGGCAGCTAGCAGAGTGACATCAGAACCTCAAGGCTTCATGAGAAGGGAAAAGGGCACCAATAACAATAGCATGAATAGCCCAAGCCACTCAAAAAAGCAAGAAAATGATACCAGAAGTGGCATGAATATCCCGGGGCACCAAGAGGAGGAAAAATGGTACCAGTAAGGGCGGGTGTTCTTAGACATCATAAGAATGCCAGGAGCAGGCTGGAGAGTAATTGTGGCAGAACAGCATAGCAAATAGCAACTCCGTAATGGTGAACAGATTAAATTGCAGTGTCTTCTCTCACACAGTGACACTGTGACAAAAGGCTCCAGTCCAGTCCATCTTGCTTTAAGTTTTCCTTTCCAAATCTATTTTTAAACTTTTTCTTTGGCACTGAGAAAGAGCTTCAGAATCACGTCAGCTCAGCAGAGAAATGTAAGGTCGCCATGGTGACTGCTAAAAGTTTCATTTTGTTTTGAGTTTCAGGTAAAAAATAAAAAAAAAGAGGAACTTATTGTTAATCCATGCAGATGCCAGCTGGTATAGGCTGGTTGGAAATAAATGCTTTACCTTGATTGGTCCTGCTCCTTTCCATATGGCTTCATCCTGTCTAGCTTCAGCGGCTTGCCTTAAGTAGAAACCACCCCCAGCAGTTTTGCTTGCCCCATAGAATAGCGCATGTCAACATGTGCAAATGAACATTTTTGTTATTTTCCAGTCACTGTCCATTTGTTTTGTTCTCAATGAAATTACCTGAAAATGGGCTGTTTCGTTTCAGGTTACCCATTCATTTCAAACAAAAGCACATCCCTGTCCTTTGATATAGCCATTCAGATTTCCTCCTATCTCTGAAAGTTCTCTAGCTGCAGTAACGAAAGCCCTATTACTTGCTGTAGGAGCGATTTGGTCACTTTTCTTTTCATCTCATGGTCAAATCGGCAAATCTAACCCCAACAAGCCATACATTTTGTTCATCACGTCATGATAGGGAAAGGTGATAAGTGCTGTTTTTGTTAAAAACTCACTGGCTGTAACTTCTTATGGGAAAAGCAGCTTGTAATGAGGCAGTACATTGCGGCATATTGCTTTGCCAAACTCTGATTCCTTCACAACCAGCTTAACCTACTCACTTACTACACATGCCCTACCCATGCAATCTCATCCTCACACTCCTACACATCATTTATTCTCACCTACTATAAATGCAGGAAATGACCCCATACAATATTTGTGTCAAAAAATAACATTTTTACTGAAAATGTATAATAAAAAGAAACCCTATAGTTTGCTTTTAGGCTGTCCTCACTAGGGAGTGTAGATAAAAATCATGCAAAAAAAGCTTGCGGGTCCTTTTCTCTATCTCTTGTGGGAAAGGGTCTCTCTGTGGTCTCCAATTCCTCCCCTGGCTTGTTTTCCTACTGGAGGACCAGCACGCCATGGTGGAGGATCCAGTCCTTCATCTTAATGGAAAGAAGATCATGCAAGAAGAAGTTAAAACGTGGACATGGAATAACCTTATTTTTTGGAGGGGGCAGGTGAGAGGAGGGAGTTGGATGCATGTTTGCCTTTCACAACTGAAGTTGTTCATGCTTTGTAGACAAGGACATTATCAGAATGGAAGAAAGCATGGGACAAGCACAGAGGTTCTCTGAAGGAGAGGAATGGACTATAAAGCTGAACAGGCAATGTAGATGGGCAGACTGGATGGGCCATATGGTCTTTATCTGCCTTTATGTCGTATGGGATTCATATTCAGTGGCATTTAGCTGAATAACTCGCACATTATTTGGCTAAATGCTGACTTCTGAATATTTCAGCAACTTATCCAGTTAAATTTTAGCCAGATAACATTATTCAGCTAAATTTAGGGAATAATGTAGGAATGTTTTGTGGCGGATATGTTATCCCGCTTACTCTGATATTCAGAATTAGATGAATAACTAATCTAACTCTGTGCTATATGGCAGTCCTAAAGATAGCTGAATGGACTTTTCTGGCTAACTTTAAGATGAGTGTATATTCAATGGTTCGCTGGATAAGTCTATCTAACCTCCTCCATTTATCAAAATGAGCTGGCCGGACAGCAAAATCCCTTTCTAAGCCATCAGTGTTTTTGTTTCTCCTCTAGGAAAACGTTTTGTACATGTGTCTTGCTACTGATTTCCCCATTGTTTCCTGTGGATTTGCGTGCAGACATGTCTGAGGCAGTGAGCTGATTGCAGTGTGGGCAAGCATTTTTGGCTTCTTGTCCATACTTTGCACTGTCACACTCTGAGCATGCTCCATATCCATCCTCAGCCCTATGCCAGATGTTGCTGATGCAATGAAATTGACTATGCAGGATCCAAAAGGAGATAATGAACCTCATGCTTTTTTTTTTTTTTTGCATTTAGCGTTTGATTATTTTTATTTGGCTGTGTAAACAAATATTTTCTTTTTTGTCAGAAATGTTTTTTAAGTCCTGAGCATGGTTAAAACAATCCTTTGGTAAATGGATGCTACTCCATAGCTCAGCTCCCATTAGCCCTGCACCTGGTTTTAAGGGTGTTTTGGGCAGTAGCATTTTGACTAGAGGAACCAGCCTTGGATTCTCCCCTTTCCTACAACCCTTCCCTCCTCTGGCAAGTGTCCTTTATTTAATGTTAGGGGATATCACCAAACTAATGCCATTGGATATAGTGAGACTACCCCATAATCAACAAGCTTCCATGTCTGACCCTTAGTCAATCGGATTCAATTTCCTGGCCAATTAGACACAGTGCATCCCTTGTAAAAGAAGGGGGGACTGCAGCTAAATCTGTGCCAGCTTCAGCAGTCTACAGCCATTCCAGCTATAGCCAGAGAATTCTTTGATAAGAATTTTGTCTACTGCTGACCTGTTTCCTGAACAAAATAATCATCGCTGAGTCTGTGAAGATGGATGGATGGAGCGCAGAACACATTAACAAACATGGAATAATTATTGACTTGAGACTTGTATGTCAGTGTCTATCAGGATACATTTTGCTAAGCCCAAAACAACTTAATGACTATTTTCATTTTACAGATTAATGTACTTGCAGACATGTGGGAAACCACCCACATTCCCAACCGTTTGGAATTATATATATATATGCAGACTTCCAAAAAAATGAATACTTTCACCTTAAGTTAGGCTTCAATAGTAAATATATTACAATTTGCCATAATGTCCAACGCATCCAGATTTGAATACAAGGGAACAAAAGGGCCTCTTACTTTTAACTTTTCAAATAGAAATAGATTCCACTAAATAACAAATGAAAGACAAAAAAAAAAAGTTTTCTCATTTTAAATCATCTGACCTTTAAAACTGTTTTCATAAATCCCAGTAGGAAATATTGTTTGGCATAATGGTAGTGCACCACAAATTTGTAGGAAATATTCTGTCCCTCAGCAAGCATAATTTAGCAAAGATTATACTGACACCTAGTGGAATTCAAGCAGCACTGCATTTCATAAATCGGCCAATGAGCAAAAGTAATAACAGATTTCTGAATACAGCAATTGCATTTTATTTTATTCTCTGTCATTCAAATAGAGCTTTTATTTTTTGGGTGAGAGGCATAGGGAGATAAGATCAAAGAAATAAAATTAAATGCGAGATGCCATGTGAAATAAAATGTGTCCCCTTTGTTAAAATGGTCCAAAGACAACTCAGGGAGGGCAATTTTAAAAGTTACGTCCATAGATAAATCAGAGCTTTACCCGTGGAATGGGCTTTTATAAAATTACCCGCCCAATATATAAGCAAACTTGCATGCATCTCTCCTGTAAATGTGTAAGTGCACCCGGACTGAGCCAATGAGCTCCCAGGGAGGAGTTGAGGAGGGGGGTCTGACCCATTACGCATAGTTTTGCATTTCACTAACTGGGCATGGAATGACAGCAGATGTAGCTGAGGGCGGATAAATTTGCTGGGATAATTTTCAAAGTGGACTTGTGCGCGTACAGCTGCAATTTACATGGGTATTTACCACCTAATTTAGGGAGGCTGTTTTACAATTCCCCCTTAAAAGGGGCAGGGACAGAAAACACAATTTAATATCACCTTCAGTCCCTCTGATATGTTTGAAAAGCCACACACATTCCATGTTTGTCAATGCTGACTTTTCAAGTAAGCTTTTTACTTTCCTTCAGAAGAAAGTCTTCCAAAATTCATGCATGCAGGCAAAAGGTCACCATCAAGTAAATTTTCAAAATCCGGTGCGCGGAAATCCCGGGAGATACGCACATGGCTGGACTGAGCACGCGCCAAGTGCATTTTGAAAACGGTACGCGCGGAAGTGCCGGGTTCTTGAAAAGGGGGCGGGCCAGGGTATGAGTGCAAGTTCCATCCCCTGGCCCGCCCACCCTAAGATTAGTTAGAGTGGGTTTAGGGGGTCGGGATGAAGGTTAGTTAGGGGGATAGGGAACTGGGCAAAGGCCTGATCTCGTCGCCACGCAGGTGTTTAAAAAATCTCCCCCCCCCCCCACCCTGCACCGATACAAAATCGCGGGTATTGGATTTTATAAAATGCACGTGGCGATGCATCTGTGTGCGTGCGGGATTTGAATATTGAGACTAACTTTCAAATCTATGGGCGATATTGCAGTTGCATCTGTATGTGGATCCATAGAGATTGATCCTAGGATTTTACCAACTGTGTGGCAGGTAGCTGGCACAGTTTATAAAACACAGCATAGTTCAACTCTGAAAGTACGCACCTATATTTCAGCATGTGGGAATATTTGCAAGAAAACACTTACTTTTCCTACCTATTTTCTTAACATATGCATGTATCATTTAGGGCAGGGAGGGAAATGTACTCATAACCTCGATTTATACGCAGAGTGCATGCCTGCACATACTTGAAATCATCAGTTTACCGATACCTCTGCCAGTTCACCTACACACCCTTTAGCACTTCATCCCGAATCTCCACCAGGCCTCCCACCCAAAAACTGCAGACCACAGACGTCTGATTTCACTTGTGCTAGTAAATTAGCAGGTATAGAACTGTATGAAGCTCAGTAATTTACTGTGTACACATCTCTCTTATAAAACTGCAAGTATTGTACATATTTGACCCTTCCCTAGAACGCCACCATTTTGCACCGATAAAATGTGCACAAAACTAAAACTCTCCACCTATTTGCATATACGTAAATACATGCTACTTAAACGTGTATATACTATTTTTCCATACAGAACCCCTTTGAAAGTTTACAAATAATTTTGAAAACCTTTTCTCAGGATCCAAGAGTGAGAAAGAATCCTTCCCGTAGGTAATAACTCACTATTATTACCTGCCTTAGTATTATTAGGTGTAAATTGATATTATGGGCCTTGATTCAAGCTCTTTGTATTAGAAAACCCTGGCCTCTTAGTAACAGATCTTAAGGTTGCAGAGGGTTACATAACAAGTTATGTGTTGCGGGATGGCTGAATCACACCCCTTTCTAACTTTTGTTGACCATTTGCCATTTTCTCTGTGGCGAGACAAAAAAATTGATTGTGCTGTTGTATTGCTGTTGCTAAAGACTTTGATTAAGAACTTTCGTAATGTGGCCCACTTATGGCCATATACCATGACGTTACGCATCAGAAAGGCCTGAACAGGCCAATCAGAATTGAGTCTTTTGCAGTAAATAAAGCATATGTGGTCTCCCATCAGCCAAAAGCAGTGGGAATTTGGCCCAGAATAAGTAGTCAAAGAATAATTATTTTATACCATGGGGGCTTTTTATACAGAACTTTTTTTTTTTTAATGAAAACTCTTACAAACATGGGGTATTTACCACACCAGGCAAGAGCAGCTTCATCCTAATCAATACCAAAGAGTAGGGATGTATAAACTTTCAGAATCAATGTTGCAAACTAGTTTGTCAAACCCACAAGAAGTTCACAGGCTCTTCAAATTTGCTTAATGAACTTTTAATATGTATTTTCTCAAATCAGATGCTAATTGCTTGAGTCGATGAATCAGAAAAAAAAAAAAAATCAATCGTTATCCAAGTCACATGGTCTTCAGTAGACAGATCTGATGTGGAATCCCATGAATTGACAGATTAGATATTAATCTAGGTGCGGTTTTCCCCATAATCACAGGAAATTTCCCAGGCAAATCTGGCGGAAGTTAGAAAACCTTGAAGCAGGACAAATCTTACCTGATTTGAATCTGACATCAGGCTTTCCTCAGACGTTTTTGAGCAGCAGGAAGAAATGATCACAGCAACAGCCATAGGTTGAGTAGAATAAAGACCAAGGTCAATAGGCATTTTTTTTTTAAATGTTTTGTTTTTGTTATAATGCATTGTTAACGTCGCTCCTTGCGAAAAGTATAATCGGTATATTAGCAAGTAAGAATAATGAAAAAAGTCCTCCCGTGCACTGCTTTATGGTTAGGCCTTCTGCTTGAAGGTTTTAACTGAACACCGATAAAACACCCCCCCCCCCCCCCCAAAATAAATAGATGTTTATCCAGTAAACACCAGTAAAAAGCCCCTTGCCTGTCTTGGATCCGCACCTCTTGTTTTTGTGCCTTTTCTTGGCTGCACAAGTTGTTAGCAGCAGATCAGCCTCCAGTCCCCTGCCCTGCTGCCCAGCATCGTGGTTGGTGGGGAAGGGACAGAATCGGCATGGGAGGGGGGAGTTGAGGACAGGCAGGAGAGGGAGAGAGCGTGGTGAGCGGAATAGCATTAGGGCTGGGGTTTTATTTGTTTATTTATAATAGGGGGTAAGCCCGCTCTCTCCAGGCAGGTAACAGATTACACAAGTCATTAAAAAACAAAACAGAATAAACTAAAAGAGACAAGGCGGTCCCAGTTAGGGGATCACAACAGCTAGAAGTGAGGACTGCAGGGACCTGCTGCCTGCGCCACGCGATGACCGCAATACGGGAGTGAGGCGCAGACGGCTGCTCGGTGCATCCTGAAAAGTAACAGGGCCTGCGGATGTTATAATAAAAGAGCAGGCACAGAGGAATTTAAATATATGAAGATAGAAAAAAATGAAATGAGGCCAAAAAGATGAGATGAAGATACAGGAAGCGGATAGCTTTGAAGACTGTCGTTAGTACAGATGCTCTCTACATTAATTATTTTATCCCCATTGTGACCTCAGTAGTCTCTGCTGCCTAACCCCCCCCCACTCCCCAACAGATGGTACTGGCCAGACACCATAGAAACAGCATGCGGGAGGCCCCAGTGCTTGGGAGAATGGGGGGGGGGGGGGGGGACTGTAAGCATTGGTGCTGGTTATTGGGGAGGGGGGGGAATGTATTATTTTGTATGGAAGTACATTTGTGTTATGGAAATGCATGGATTTGATTCTACCAGAAAAGGTACCCAGCAACTGTACCGCATAAACACCAAACACAGACTGTTTTGTACACTCAAAGAACCCTAAAAAAAAAGAGAGCTTAAAATAAACACCTAAATTTACAAATGTATATAAACACCTAAAAACAGAAGCCCTGTTTATGATGTTCATTTTGTGTTTTCCACCAGTTCTTTAATGACAAACCCCCAACGACCTCCACCCGAGAAAGCAGCTGAAACCTGCTCCTCTCCACCCCTTGGAATTAAAGTGATTGCTATAAAACTGCCTGGCACCATATACCAGTGCCTGAACCCGCAGCTACAACCAACTGTTTTGCTGAGATGTTATTTCAAGTTTCGTCCATACTGTCCGCTCTCTTCAGACTAGAACTGTTAAGTTGCTGCACCTCCTATTCTTTTGACAGTAACTTTGTCATCCTTATATACTGTATCCCGCCTTGGGTGAATTTCTTATTCAAAAGGGGCAGGTAATAAAAGACAAATAGATGGTATAATTAGACGTTATCAACTAGTTATTGTGACACATCTTACTTCTTATCTAAGGCTGTTCAGAGATTTGCACTGTAACAGGAAATATCCACCACTAAAAAACACTGGAGGAAATCCAATTTCAGGAAAAATTCACTATATCAGGATATTCCCTATAATGGGGATTCTCTAGACCAGGCAGACAAGTTCAGAAAACTGTTTATGGGCCCAGTGTGTATGTTAGCCAAGCATGTATAATTATTTTTTTAGGTGCTCAGTGGTGTGTTTGCTGCAAGAAATTCTGCAGTAGATTGTAAGGAAGGCTAGTCTTTAAATATAAATATATATATATATATATATATATATATATATATAAACTGCAGAACTTCTTACAGCAAGCACATCACTGATTACCTAAAAAATAATTATTTATTTGTTTTTATATACCGGTGTTCGATTTACATATCACATCAGTTTACATATAACTTGAAGGTGCAGGAAGCAAAGCATTTCCTTTGTCAAGTACAGGTAACGACTAGATAACATTAATGGGATATAATAACAGTAACATGAGTAAAACAGTATTGATAAATGTAAAAAACAGAACTAATAGGAAAACAGTATAAATAATAAATGATAGTAATAAAGTTAAACTATGTTTGGTATATGTTGGATCTATGAAAGTGGCATGGGATTTGTGTAGCGTAGATCGTGGCGGAGTGGAAAATGTGTATTAAGGGGAGCATGATGGTTATTAAATGGGAGGATGAATATTCATAGGAGTGGTAGTGCGGGTGGTGTTTAACCTGAATGCAGGTTTAGGGCCTGGTTTGGGGGTCGTTTGTGTTTGTTGTTGGGAAAGCTTTGCGGAACAGCCATGTTTTAAGATTTTTCTTGAACGATTGGGTGGATGGATCTATTCTTCTTCTTCTTATGTATAATTATACATGCTTGGCTAACGCACGTCTTGTTTAGTGCTACTAGCTTCTTTTGAAAAGGATTTATTAGATTTTTATCAACCCTGTTACATCAGATTTTCCAAACATGAATGCAAGTGTTCTGTAGTGATCATTTTAAAATATGGGAAACTTTGAAGCCACTTCACTAATATTTGTAAAATAAACAAGTCAAATCTGCTGAAAAGTTCCGTGAATTGTATCACAGAAACCCCATGCCAACAGCCATGTAAAAGTAATTTTTGATAAACGTAAGTGTTGTTTGTTGTATACCTAGAGTATGACGACACCAAACTGTGTGGTAGGCTGCTGTGAACAAATGCCCACCTATTTTATTGCGTGCCATGGCTGAGTCGAGATCCGTAGGCTAAAGTTGTTTACCCTTATCCCCTCAGAAACTACAATGACCCTTCATCCTGGAGCACAGCCAGAATAACTCAAGCACACCATCGAGATCAGTTCAACATTTTACTAAATCAATTCACACAATTTCCAACCTGCAAATATAATTAAAGACAACAATTGGTTCTTTTGTAATTCATTGTTAAGACGAGTAAACACAAATTGGGTTTTGTAGCATCTGTTTCTTAAGAATCATAAAAGAACACTACTCGATGCACAATAAAGCACCACAACACAGTTACAAAATAGGTCTTCCCTTTTCCTTCCAGATATATAAAAGACAACATTCCCAGACTATGTTCAGCATCATTCCATACTTCATTAAAATAAAACTATAAAATCTTCTAAATTTACACTAAAAGGTCAGACAATGCCTGGAATACAGTGCATCGGCAGCTTAGATGCCAACTATCAGTGCCAACAGAAAACATTTTCAGAAGTCGAAAGAAACCCCTCTTTTCCTAAATGAGCAAATCTGGAAATAATGTGCTGCCTCACGATAAGAAATTAAGAACTGTATTTGGGTGGGGGGAAGGGATACATAGGCTCCTCGGTTTAGTTTGCATCAAGCTTAGCCATTTCCTGCACATAGATTCCTATACTCTCACTGTCAAAAAGCACAAAGTATACGGTCTTGATTGAAGATGACATTGTAGACACAAAATAGCCGGAGATGGCTTTCAGAATCAGCTGGGCTGCAGTCTGCTTTGGGAAACCATTTCTGTAGAGGGAAAAACAACAGGAAACGTTATTTAACGCACACACACACTGCACACAATCAAGCGTTGGGCAGTGCCACAAATGAACGACTAAAGCCACTGGATTTGCTCTGTGCATTGGACATGCTCCTGTTTCAGAATGGGGAAGCAAAGCCTTCTGAACGTACAAGGCCTGTGTCTAGTTTTCAGATGCCCACTACTTCAGATTTGGGACTTGGAAAAATATCTGTCAGGAAGACATTTAGCAACTTCAGTGAATAAAAGTATGTTTAGAAATTCAGGTCAGATGTACTGCATTTCTTGGGAAAAGTGAATAAACCCTTTGAATGCTGGGCTGGCTTTTTTTTTTTTTTTTTTTTTTTTTAGACTGGGCTTCTCTGAATTATGTAATATATTATCAGTTTCATTATGATATGCAGAGTTGCTCTTTCAATGTCACCCACATCTGGAACAGAGTGGAGAATGTGCATTCAGCATGCACATTCTTAGGACAAGCAGTTAAAAACCCGTGCCTGCATTTCAATCAATACATTTCCTGATTTAAATGTGCCCAAAAAACACTTGAATGGTCTAACAAGTGTACAATCTGAGCCATGAGCCAGGACCAGGCCCTTCTTGGCTGAGACTGAGACTCTGTGCAATATACACAGGGTTAATGTCCTGCCACCAGACTTCACTGGGGATATGAAATAGTTTATTCAATGGTCAGCAAGAACATTAAACTACCTGTTAAAAAAAAAAAAAAAAAAGCATTCCAAGGGAACCAAAAATTAAACATTTCATAAGGAAACAGCAAAAAATGTTTTTCAGAAGTTAGGGTAGTGACAATAATCAAACTAGTCTTTTGCAACGTCTGAATTTTATTTTGAAGACCGATTCCTACAATCAAGCTATCTAATTTCCCTCAAATTACAGCATGATGTATTTCCTCAGATCCACTCTTCCTGTAATCCCATTCTTGGATCATAATTGGGAATGTGAGTTTAGCAGGGGATATCTGCTTGACAGATGTTTGGATAGGAGCACACATGTGCCCGAGTCTACTTTGGCACAATTACACTTTTGAGCTTTCAATTACATTTTTTTTTTTTTTAATGACAAAATGTAAACAATATTCTGTTTTTATGATTGTGGCATTCCTTGTCATGACAATATACACTTACACTCCCAATGTTCGAAACGGAATCAGTTTATTTACAAACTGTCAAAAACTGACATGCAACGTTTTCCCCCTTTTCCAAATACATACATTTTCCTGCAGACTGGAAAATGGAGCATTCCTTATGTACTCTCTCAGACACAAAAACTATTTTTACAATAACTGCAGCTGATTTTCAGCCCACAGCCAAGCACTAAACTTAGTCACCAGGTGCCTAGGTTTCTCATCTGAAAATGAACTTAAATCTAGGCGTCCAAATAAACTATTCAAGTTCAGGAGCCTTAAATTCAGCTGGAGTGCGCGGAAACTCAGACCTAGCCAGAGGTGAAGAACTCGATTGAGTAGTCTGAATGAAGAGGGAAGATGGGTCAATAGTTAGCAGGGCAGGTAAGGTCCAGATAGGGCAGTCAGAGGAGGGGTGGTGTGTACCATTCTCCAAGCTGGGGAGCAACGAACCAGCAACTGAGAAATAAATACAATGATAAAGCAGGGTTTTAAAAGGTTGGGGGATAAACATTTAAAAGTTTATATAAATCTCGTTCTTAAATACCAAGGACAGTAACTGCTATCAGGAGGATGACAATCATTTTGGTACTAGGAATATTCAAAACAGGGACAGTAGCTCTAATAGCAGTGCGTGTGGGTGCACATGTCCGCGGGTTTGCCGGCTCGCATCCAAAGATGCGTCCATTTTATAACATGCATGCATATATGCATGCTATAAAATAGCCTGGATGTGCATACATGTGCGCACAATCGTAAACGAACGCACGCATGTGCGCACAGATCCCGCTTCTACTGCGTAGGTGGGGGAATTTTATAAGGGACGTGCGCGGATGCCATTCACCATTTTCCCAGTTCGTTCACAGTTCACCTAGTTAAGAGATAGGACTTCCTAACCCCTCCTAGTTAAATAGCCCTCTTTCTCCCCTGTTGGCCCTGACCATTAAAACCCCGCTGACACGGTTTATTTTATTACTTACACTCCCATCCACTGCAGAAATAAATTTACGTGGCGGGGAACCCCGGCGCACGCAAGGACGCGAAGGTATTTATGCGCATATTTCTTGGCCAGCCCCCGACATGCCCACGTCCTGCTCAGACCACACCCACGACCTGCTCCTTTCTGGATTCTTTTCACTTGTGCACGTAGCGGGGGAATATGCACGTCCATACAATCTGCTCGGCATGGGCCCACAGGGCTTTTAAAATTTGCCTATTAAAATCTACATTACTGTAGTTTGTCACGGGGATGTTCATCTTCTCCTAGACCTGGATAAAATATCACTCCTGGGACAACTTCCCATTTCATTAGCTGAAAATATATTTTAGAAAAGGTTTTCCCCTCACCCCCCCCTGGAAACACATCTAGCTCGTATCCTCCCTTCACCCCTCCTTGGAAACCCTTGTGTTGGGGGGTATGCTACGTATGTATGACAAGTTTACCATATGCATTTTTCAATTCATACTGCAGTCTTGAGCAACAGTCTCAGTGTCAGGCTGGCCGGGTGGCTCAGTGCTGTGCACTTTGTGAAAAGATCCCTGGATTGATTCCTGAGTCGGGTCTTCTGCTCCCTGGGTCAGCTGGAGCTGGGGAGATACTGCGGAGGCAGCATTCACTGCTCACTGGGGAGGAAGGAATTTTGGCCATTGCTTAAAGGTAACATTTGGTACCTGGATTTGAGGTCCAAAATGCATGGCTCCTAGCCCAGGACTATCACTGCAATGACCAGACCTCATATAGGAGTGGGGAATATAAAAACCAGGAGAAACCCTTCCCACCCTGGTCAGTTATGAATGAAGGCTCATGGTGCCAGATCCAAGCCCTGGTTCTCACTGAGAGAACTGTTGGGTCAGAATAAAAAAAAAAAGCCTAAAGAATCTCACCGACATGTTAATTTTATCGTCATCACTGACCATCTGAGAATTAAATTTTGTGGGCTGCTGCCCTTTTCTTGTAGGTATTAATTACTATGTTATGCAACGTAGGGTCCTCCCAGTCATGAACGGCAGCTGAGCGCACTAAGCCAGTTGAAGGAATTTTCCATAGGAAGGGTAATTTTTAAAGGCATTTACGCATCAAACGGATCGCCCAATATGTGAGTAAACTGACGCGCTCGTGTCCCGTTTGCTCATGAATTTGCCCGGCCTGAGCGCAGGCGTTCCCTGGGAATGAGGTTGGTTAGGAGCTCTGTACGTAAGCACATGATTTGGCGTTTTCAAAAAAGTCCACGCTTGGTATTTCCCAGGAATCGTTCGGCCACAACTCAGCGAGCATAATTTTGGGCGGATAAGTCTCCGGAGGGGAAGAGATAAGTTTTCAAAAGGGAAGACGTGCATGCACAAGTAACTTACACTCGTATTCAATGTGTAACTTATGCCGGCTGTTACAAATTACCCTCTGAATGGATGAAACTGGAATAAATCACTGACGGGATCGGAGCTGTGTTACAAAAAATGCGTCCCACCCAACCTCAGACCAGAGGCTTCGAGGGCGGTCCTTACCTGCCACTTCCAATTGAAGGAAACGCAATAGACTTCAGCTTCTTCTCGTCTGCCAAGGCCAAGCAGTTCCTCACCGTCTTTTCCAGCATCTCCTCACACTTGTCTGAACCCCAGCCGGGACTATTACAGTGGATCACAAACTTAGCAGGCAATCCGTGGCCCGCGCTGACAGCAGCTAATTGGAAACAGCAGAAAGCGAACATGATTACTTGGATTTTTGCCGGGCTTAAAAATGTACCCCAGAAATATGTACATTATGTGAAATCCTGATTGCTGTGACATAAACCATAACATCCAGACAGTTCTGAAATCCTACCTAATGCTTTGTGTTACAATTGTGGAAAGCACTAGCAGAAGGCATGACCGCACAACTGCAGGGCTTTCATCTTGTATTTTCCTTGCTGTAGTTATCAATGTGTTAAGTACAACTGCAGCCAAAGCACAATTTTCGAAATTCCTTGTTTTATGAAGGTTACAGATGTGGCTCAGTACAGCAGAAGAGGGCTTTACTGGCCTAGCTGTCTGGTTTGAGAAATAGTGAATCAAAATGTAATGCTATAAGATGCATGAATTCTTTGACCTTACATTATTCATGATGTCAATATAAAATTTGTACAGCCGGAATCTTGCAGTATTGCTTTGCAAGCAGAGGATCAAGGGCCAAATAACGATTTGATATTCTTGCAATTTCCAAAAGGATCTCCATGGGCGAACGTGGAAAATAATCCTTTGAAAAATCGCTTCCCCGCCTTTATGTGGGGAAAGGTCCACGCATTGTCCACAGCATGTAATGCTTTTCCCTACAGGGAGCGCTTGCACGAAGATCTCATTTGGAAATCCATGCACGTTCTTTGCCCCCTACAAGCTGCGTGGGGTAAAGAATCCCTGGAGGACTGACCCACTGTGGGATTTTCAAGTTTCCCTTTGAAAATCAAAGGGAACAGCTTTTCAAAAACTGCCCTCCAAAATTACTAATCAACTAGGAAAGTTATTTTTTGTTAGAAAATGCCTGGCTAGCCACCTTTATGTTTTACAATATTATCCAGCTTGGGCCTCCGGGTGAGCGTTTAGCTCTGTATGAAGGCGAGGTTGTTGCCCTTAACCTTACAGTGTCAATGTATGGCCTTAACTACACTCAGTTTAATGGTAAATAAATTATTTGTTCACACATGGGCACCATGGCTCTAAGTGATACAAGAGGAGAGAACAAATCGGTTAGACCACAAGAAACTGCAATTATACAGGACAATCTGGGCCACTTGAAAAACTATAAGGAAGCTGTGGGTTCACCGAAGATAATCCTACTCCACGACCTTCTCGCCAACATATTGAACAAATTTCGCTCTAGACATTTCCCATTTGTTTGAATTTATGTGGGACTAGTTTTATGGGTAGATGGGGATAATTCATAAATCTAAGCAAAAACTAATAAAAGCAACTGAAATGACTGTAGTCTGCTGGAGAATTTTGTGCAACCTCGGACCATCACCTCGTCACTACACATTTTTAGTGGTGGAGTAAAATGCCTTCTTGGTGTGCTTCAGACATTTTATCACCTTTCCAAAGCCCTTTGGATAAGTAAGTTTTCCCTAAATAGCTGCAAAGATTTAAGAACTATCCAAAATAATTTTCCTATGTTTTTCAAGGACAAGGTTTCATTCTACACAGGGCTACAAAGCTTCAAAAATACATAGGATCTGTGTGTTTTTTCTGCTTAAAATGCTTCTTCCTCTGTGATGGAAAGAAACTCCCGAGTTTCATGTTGGAAAAAAATAGGTATTTTGATTTCTATTCTGTTTTTCGAGACTTCAAAGCAGACTGTATTCAGGAGCTACAGGTTTGAAATCAGATTGAGAAATTAACTTGCACTCTTAATGGGAAACAATATTTACAACAAGATCGGAAAAAAATACTGATCTTATTTTTAATGGTTGTTTTCAAGTAAGGAAGGTGTCAAAGGAGGTGGACTAGGGTAGGGATGAGGGTCGGGACCCATTACACCACCAGGGAGGTTTGTTTTGTGTAAAGGGGGGGGGGGAGGGGGGAAATCGGCGGTCCACTGGACCACCAGAGCCATATCCCAGGGCTGGATATTTCAATGTCAGGGCAGAGCTTTTGCTTTGCATACAAAATGCTTTTAATTTTTTTTTGTTTGTTTGTTTTTAAACTATTGGCCATCTGCAAGCATGGAAGGTGGTGGGTTGGACAGGGGATCTTAGCAAGAGTTTTTACATCCCTTTAAGTGATAGCGATCCCCGAGTCCCAGGGCTACCGTCGCCCGTCGTGTAGGGGGCTTTCGCTGGTGTGGTTTAGTGAATGACTGCCTATATTAGGAACAGTACTTTTCTGAACCACATGTCAACGTTTTCAGAACTACCTTGCATCTAGTGTATGTATAGAGAAAGGAGCGAGAAAGCCGAGTGATACTAGTTTGGAACATCACACAGGTGATCTTAATATCTAAATACCCATAGCTGCCCCTTGGCTTAAGCAACTTGTCACTGTAATCATTCGCCCATATAGGGTTTAATTCATCAAGACTTTTTTCCAACTCTGTGTGTAGGGGGAAGGTAACCCAATGAATCACACCCATAGTCTATGACATGCTGCTTTTTGTCTGTTATTAAAAAGAGTAACTTTTTTTTTATCATGAAAATAGAATTGTGTTATTATTTCAGGATGGCACCATTAATTGCACAATGGTCCTAACCTGAGAGGACTGGCGTTGCATAAAATGATTTACTATGCCCTTATATCACCATCCCCTATGAAACCAATGTAATTTAACAATCTGTATCCCAATTTTCAAGCAAAAAAAAAAGTCTACTACGTGGCTAACAGAAAATCAATAATAATAAACAATTACAATGGCATACATCATAAGACATCGTAGATAGAATCTAAAGCCACACAATATTGAATAAAATTAATTTCTATTAATATAACACATCACAGGATTCTGCGCATGCCAAGTTATACAATGGAAAGAAAAGGTGATTGACAGTGAAATAAAACTTTGCTGACCCTGAGCTCTACACTGCATAGCGCATAGTAGAGTTTCGTTTTATGTCGTCCCATCAAAGGTAGAGTTGAAAGCCTTCAAAGCCTCACCTCCTGCTATATCCAATGGTCCGTTCTTTTTTCGAAGCTCATTAACAGCATCTACAAACTCCTTGCCACCTTTCTTCTCCAATGCATTCCCTAAAGGACAAGATTGCTCATTTATACTTCGGTTCATTAGTGTTCAAAAGGGAAATGATTTTACAGCATACCAGTTCCTCAATATTTTCACCAAGTGTTTTCCTTACAACTGCAAAGTAAGATCCTTTCAATTGATTGAAAGTACAACATTTTCTATAGTGGTTTTTCCCCATGTTAATGACTCTCACTTTACATGTACATCATAGCCAATCCTACAGTATTATCTCTTATTATACTATCGCTTTCTTCCCTGTAGTGGTATGATGCTAAAAATTTTAACATTTCCTGGTTTAAGGCAATGGGTGCCTGACTTCTAATGGAAAATACTTCCACTTCATCTGAAATCAGGACAAATAAGGCCCAAATGCTAATGCGCAACTTCTTTTGGATGGCCCAGTAAAAGATTTCATAACCTCCAATTATGCTATACTTGGCTTTATTTTCTAAAGTGAGAAAAGAAATACTTAAACAACTGGCCAAGCTGGACAGTTGTCTTGGTTATTTGTGCCCTTGTTTGCTAAGTGCACACTTTCTTTAGTTTTACGGCCCTGTCTGGATTTAGAACTTGCACATTTATCAAATAAGTCTCAAGTGGGCAACCAAGCTCTTATTTTGCAAACAGATCTATTTGAGAGAAATCACATAATTGCTAAGATACATTTAACCACAAGGGGACCTACAGAAATGAAGAATCGTCAAGAAACACTCTCGTATAGCAAATGTCTGGTTTGCTTTATACGGGAAAGATGCGAGCGGTACAATATTGCTAGGGTGCCAAAAGTCAAGAGTTCCCCAAGGGCAGCCTGAGTTTATTTTGGATTTTACTTTGCAGTTTCAATGTTATTCATATAAAACCAAATTTCCCGTGCCAGACGTGTTCAACATGCATAAAAGCACTTCAGTGAGAAGTATATAATTATAGAAGTAAGGATCTCATTTGATGCGACTAACTGAAGGAAGCATTCAAGTCTCTAACAAAGTCAAGGTATAACAGGAAATAGTTCATTGGTGAACTTCATTCATTTTTATTGATAAGAGAACCACTGAATTTCCTTTTTGGGAATCCAGTGATATGCTCATTGAAGCTTACTCTATAAAACAGCAGTACTAGGAACATACTTTTAAAGATAATTCTATTAGCACTTAAACCAGTATTAGGAATATCCTCATTCTGGCACCATTTCTTTCAGAAATGATATTTGTTTAAAGTTTTTGAGAGCTCCTTCTATTTGTTTATTCTAAATTACTGTGAATCAAAGCAAAATCAAGGCTCTGTAGGTACAACTCTAAGACAAATAGCTACATAACAGAGCACAAACTGTTAAAGAGTGGACTTCAGGGAGGGAGGGGTTTTGAGAATAGAGGTGTAATCATAATAAAAGCTAGCAAGATAGCTCAGAAAAGACCGGCCTGTGGTCTAGAGGTTCAGCTTTGAGTGGCAACTCAACCATTTATCTGTCTAAGACAGATAGGCAACTGTAATTAGACAGTAGGTATTGCATTCTATATCTGCAAAGCTACATAAAATGTTAATATTAGTATATAAAAAGGTACAAACCTATTCTCAGAAATGGTGTCTAGCTAGTGCTGCTGCTTTAAGATTAAACTTGTCTAAAGGATATCATAGCAAAGAATAAGACTAAAGACATATGACGACAACTTGGCTTCCTTGTGACCCTGGAGACAGTCATCATTCCTTGCAATACCAGTGTACTGGAATATCATAATGCAACATTGGAAAGGCTGGTTACAATGAAAATTGATTAACCAGTATGCATCATGAAGATCAGCTTGGCACATGATCTTTGTAACAGCCATCATCGTGGAAAAATTTAGCAAAATCAAAATTAACATACAATTAGTCTAGAATGGCTTAATTTTATTTAGTTATTTTTACTTGTCTTTTGTAACCCTGACACGGATGACTGCCAAATGCTGGTCATACTTTCATACTGCAGACCCATAACTTATTTAGTAAATTAATCACCGTGAAAAATCAAATTTAGTTCTTTGTTTGTTTTACCTGTGTGTCCAGATCCGCATGCATTCTGTATTATATAGCACCTGAATAATTTGGTTTGTGATTTAAGTGAAACAGATAGGACTAGAAACTGCAAATCAGCGCATTTTTCAGCATTCTAATTCCATGGCAATTCGTATGGCATCTAATATTGCATTGTAGTATTAAGACAGAATTTTCTAGCCTATTTGGTAGCTATTTATCTGCCACTATTGTAATTCCTGCCCTTGTTATTAAATCATGGTATTTCTTAACAATTTTTACTTTTGTTTTCTGTAATGTGACTTATAGAGAGCTTTCATATATTTCTATTTAGTTGGATAGAAAGCTAATAAATGTTTGATAGGCAAGTCACCCTGGCAGAATCGCACCAGCTCTATTATCCGAAGTGAGCAAAGCACATGCTTAAATGAGCCTGATGCCTGTGTGTATATATATTTCTTTTAATTTTTTTTTTTTTTCAGATCTCTAAATATTTCACTGAAGTCTGAGAGGCAGAACTTGTAAATTGGAAGCCTGTATATATTCTTTTGTTCCCATGATTCAAGTGGAGAAGCATACACAATAGCCCCTCTGATAAAATGCTGGCACAGCTGCCGTCAGATCTCCTAACAGGGTGGCATGGCAATCTGCTCTCGCTGCACTGTCCCTTCAGTGGACTCCTGACACGAGGCCTGGCCACTGCAACCTGGCGCAGGGTCTGCACTCCAGAACACCATGATTCTATCCTGACCTGAGGCCTGGCCACTGCAACCTGTGCTGCGTTACAGGCTGGCGCAGAGTCAGCACTCCAGAACACCACGATTCTATCCTGACCCCTGGAAGAGAGTCCGGAAAGGGTATCACACATTTTTTCTTATCTGTTAACCTTTATTTAAGGGGACTAGCCCGGCAGCCACATTACTATAAATGCAATTATTGGAATGCTAATTCCTGGCTTGCCTTTTTAGTACTTGCAAATTTCATAAACTTTGAAGTATACAAAGGATGGACAATTCTACTGCCAACTAGAAAAAAAAAGCCCTATTTGTTAGTTTATAGAATTATTTAAAATTGCATTCTAACCCTTTCTTTTTCATTCTTTGCCATATTTAAAATGGGATGTGATGGATTCAACTGAATTTTCACTGCACTAATGGCTTTTTAAAAGAAACAGTTGTGTTATGCAACCTCTCTAATCATTCATATATTTGCTCGTTTGCATAAATGTGTGCTATTCATATGGAAACGAGCACAACACACATCTCTAATGCAGGCATAAAGTTATAGAGATTCTTTGGAAGATCAGGCCATAGCATATTGCTTTGTTAGAAGGAATTACAGAATGCTGTATGAAAATGTTAATAATTGAAAGCTAAGCATTTGTACACTTGCCTTCCTTGTTCCAGCAGTCACAGCTATGGTTACTCAAAAGGTACAGTGGGAAAAGTGACATTGTTCATTGGGCAACATCTGAAAACAACCTTAGGAGCGGGAGTGAGAGGAGAAAGGATGGAGATGTCGTTCACCTTTCATGGAAATGCATTTTTTTGGGATAGACAATGAAAACATGGCGACACTGACAAGAGTACACCGGGAGCTTAGATTACTCCAGAGCAAACCACATGTTTTAAAATTATTTCCTGAAGGTTATTTTTAACAAGTAGCCTCTTGACGGTGAGAGATGCATGCAGATTTAAGCTGCTGCAATAATTACTGTGAAAGGAATACATAATCCAAGTACATTCCAATAAGGAGGATATTGTCATAGGGTACAAACGTGCAGCAGATTCTGGCACTACAGATCTGCCTGGTAATGCTTTGATGTGCCATTGCAAACCATGCCAATTTATAGATATTTTTGTTATGTGCAACAAATTTTGGACGCATGCTAAGGGCTGTGATCAATCCCAATTGCTACTACTATAATAAAATGGCACCGTACAACTGTCTTCACATTTTTGATGGAGTTTTGTTTGCTGACATTTGAGTATAATTTTGATATACGTATATGCATACATACACATATATAGATGAAACAACAAATGCCAGCCTGTTGTGGACAAAACTCTGAACCATCACAGCTCAGCCTACTGTGCTACAGACACTGTGTCTCTAATAGCTATGGCTGACTTCCACTAGTTGCTGAAGAATTCTGCACTAAGATTGGTTCTCCATTTCATGTTTTTACTAAAAGAAATGCGCACACACAAATAGCTCCAAGTACTTCTATACATTATTACCTGCAAATTGTTTTATAGGAACTGTAAAAGTTCTTTTGTTTCTGGCAGAATTTAAGACTTGGTTGATCTTAGGCTATAATCACATGATCTGAAGCTGCTCTGTGATTTGACCTTGCAACTGTGAGGAAAAGGGAATAATACAGGAACGTATTAGCCTGATTTAAAGAAAGTTCTATGGGCCTTACGGTAAGATTTAGGCACCCAGGTCTGCAAACTGAATTTATGCCCTGCGTACCAAAATTTAGGTGCCTTAAAATTAGGCGGGGCCAGCACGGGTTTGGTATGTATGGGAAGTGAAGTTAGGCTCTCGGGGCCGATTTCCAGCACTGGGCACCTAAACTTAGGGAAATCAGTGGCAAACCTAAATTTCTTTTAGGTTCCTATATTCAGTCCAGACTTAAGGTATCCTCTGAATATCAGGCTCTTATTTGTACGTGGGGGTAAAATGTGCGAGGTGACCCTTTCTCCTCATTTTTCTGGCTTGGCAGTTTCCACCTGCTCTTTAGGGTTTCCAGCTCAATGGGAACCAGAGCTGGGATCTGATGCTGTGAACCTTTCATTTGCAACTACCCCAGGATTTTTCCTTACTTAGTCCAGTCACTTGCATAAACAGTCCTTGACCGGGGGAACCACTGCACCAAGACCCCTCCCCTACTGGATCCCTGCAACCATGGGCCCCTGAATACCCATCACCAGACGTCACTACTGTGCGGTGACTACAATTCCCATGCCTCCCCTCCCCACGAAGGGGCTGTGAACCATCATAGCCAGAAAACAAACCCAGGGACACTGCCATAGCAGCGGGTAGCACTACCACCAAACCAGTCCTCACCTCTATACCTTCTAACCTCCCTACTCCCTGCCAACAACAAAAGCTGCAAGGAGACTGATTGTCTTAAGTGAGCAGAGTGGGTTCTTTGTTCGGCATCTCCATAGGCACAAAACAGGGGAAAGCTTTCTGAAAGGGAAGATACCACGTGAACAATGCCGGGTTCGGTTTGTTCACAGAAGAGTAAGGAGATAAGATAATGGCAGTCAGAATTCTCTCCACTGCATCACAAATTCACTTTGATTTTGTTTGGAGGGATAACTTCTGAGGGTAAGAGGATGGATCAGTTCTAACTGTCTATTCATCCCTTTGCAGAGAATTCCCGTTCTCGCTGTAGCTTATGGGCGAGGACAACTGTCCCTTGGCATCTGAACTTTTCCCACAAATTCCTTTGATTACGACCATCAGATTCTACTACAATATTTCAGTTTCCCCTTTTCGGGTGGGCTTCATTAATATTATTTTTTTTTTTTTTTTAATTTTGCAACACTTCGGACTGCTGGAAGCAAAGAAGGAATGTAGGTTTGCATTAGCTGGAAAAGAACAAGCTGTTTGCTCCCGCTTGCCAAGGCACACACACATAACTCGGCAGCACTGAACTTTCCATTACCTACTTCACCACCGCCGTAGAAGTCAGAGTTTGTCGGGTGAACGACAGCGTCACTGCCGATTGTGGCAATGTCAGCCTGTACAACTTGCAACTACAACAGGTAAACAAATGCACATCAACCAAGGCTGGAAAGAGATCGGGCCATGGGCCCTGACATTTACTAGCAATACCAACTTCACTGTTCTCCTACCTTTTCTGGCTTGGGAACGCGAGCCAAACCGCGATCCACGATTTGCATGTAGGCGCAACTTTTTTTTTTTTTGTTTGGTTTTTGTGGGGGGGGGGGATGAAGGGGGGGGGGAAGTCACAAATCTGAACATTACATGTTTGGGAAAAAAAAAAAAGTTGAGTGACAGGTGTAAGAAATCACATGACATCACTTCTAGCATTTTAAAAGGTGGTTAACACCCCCTCCCCCCCCCATGATGCTGTATAGAAACACGTAAAGCAGGCACCCCACAGGGAAAGATACTAAAGTCTGGCATCTGTTTAAACAAATAAATTGAGTTTACCAGGCCAAAGAAAATAAGTTTCTCCATTTTGTTAGCAATTATAAATTTCCAGAGCTTAGGTCTCAAATTGTCTCCCTTACGTGGCGAGACTCCTCTCCAAGAGAAGACGGGTGTAGTTCCATAGAGAGTTCCACAGTATTTGTATATTTAAATGGCCCTGTGACTTCATTTCCAAAATGTGCCCTTTTTACATATACTTTGCAAATCAATATAATATTAGTGGGGATAATTCAGACATGCAAAGTCCTTTAGGAGAGTTTTCAGAAGGCTGGCTCACTGCTGGTGGCCCAATATTGTGATTTATTAGTAGGCATACGGATGAAACGTGTAACATACAGTGCTTACTGTTCTGCAGTGGATGCGCTAGCTTTCAGCACAAAGAACGTGCTAGTGAGGGTTGTAGGTAGCAGCCACAGATATTAGTATCTCTCTGCCCCTTACAGGGTCCAAGGGCCTGGGTTTGGACTGCTTCAGACACTAAACAGCAGCAGCCAAATACTAAACCAGAAGAGCTTTTGCAGGGTTTTAAATATTTGCACGCTACAGATAAAGGGAGAGCAATTTAATGCAAACAGTTGTTTGTTCTCTGCAATGGAACACGTTGAGGTCATTGGGCCAAATCAAAATGAGTAAATTGAACAGGGCAGATTGTGGATTCTTCCGATAGAACTCCCATATTTTTCCTAAATATACTTGGGAAATTATATAGAAGTAGTGATGGGAAAGGTATTTACGTGCAGTTAATTGCATGGTGGTGGTGGTGGTGGTGGTGGTAAGGGCTGAAAGTGAAGCCAGGAGTCCTTAGCCTAACAGCACGTCAATGAATAGGAAATGCCCAAAGTGGATGGTTAGCATTGTCAACAACAGCGTTTGAAGTTTAACAAATGCATTTTCCTTCAAACTTTTGGGTAGCTCAAAACTCGGCACTGCCATGGGGTAACCTCAGCAGGTTTGCGGTACAAAGGTTATTAATACCGAGGTCCTGCCAATCAAGGTGCCAGACTCCTGGTCTCTGCATTCCCACGTTCCCTGCTTCAATGAAATTAACAGAAATGCAGTCAAGTCAGTGACAAAATTTAAAACGCAAGAATCCCAGGCAACCAATTTTAGAGATAAAATGTCATCTCCTTTTCCCTGCAGATTTTCAATACGTTAATGCCTCTAAGGGATGCAATAGTATGATTGTCCCATGCGGCATTCAGTTATAAAAAGGACAGATTACTGGTTGAAGGGAGAAACTGTTTTTCTTATAACCTGGAGGAACAACTTTGAAAACCCAACATGAGAACCACCCCCCCTCCCAAAAAAAAACTAATAGTCAGTGTATGAGAATTACAGACAGAATGGCCATAGGACCTTGCACTGGAGCTGAAGGTAGCCAATCCAACATCATAGAAAGAAAACATCTTTTGGGATTCGGCTATCAAAAATGTTTTGCTACAGGCCCCGAAAGGGAAATGACGCTTGAAAATGGGACCGTCATTTTTTCTAAGCTATTTAACAGTAGGCACCAACTTATCTTGAATGTAAGTTTGTTCTGATAAAGCTTTCTGAACAATGATGATATCTTGGGAAGAGTTCAATAGCCATGTGCCACTTACGAGTGGAACCCCGTGTTCCTTAACTTTCCAACGGAGCGTGAAATTTAATTGTGGAAAGTATCTTTGTTTGAAAAGGATCTTCTTCAAGGTCTTGGCAGGTAAGACGACGAAGGGGGTAAAGCCGCCTTACAACAATATTATATGTCTGTCGTGTGGTTAATTCAGAGAGTCTCCAAAGTGCCCTAATTCACACAGATGTCAGAATTTAGATTACCTGCTTATCATAAAAGCTGGGTAGGAGAAGAACATTCTGGTTTCCATAATTCTCATCTGACCATTAGCTGTGTCAAGCTCCCGATTCACCCCCATTTACCTAGGTCATCTTTAAGGTCAATGTCAGCATTGGTAGGATTGATAACTGCCTCCACCTCAAAGCCGGCTAAATTACTGATTTCACTGTGAATAAGGTTCAGCTGAAAAGAAAACCATGAGGTGGGAAATAACAGGACAGCTGGGAAATCACAGAGAAGCTGCAGAAAAGCACAAACGCTTGTGCAACACACAGAGAGAGAGCATGCCGCAAAAAAACATTTGAAACAAAAATGCAGGTCTTCTAAAAAAAAAATAAAAAAACAGGATTATCCGTGCAAAAAAAAAAGAAAAAAGGAAGCAAGGATCGATTTCAAACACAAGGCTCTTGGGATGCACTGTGACACTGTAAAGGCAGTGCTTTTTTTCTTGTTAAAAGTGGTCCCAGCTTGCCATTCAAGTCTGTTTGGGTTCGGAGGAAGAAAAGCATAAACCAGCAGCAGCGGCGGAAGCGGCATTCATTTATTTTTTTTACTGAATTTGCCTGTATTTTCTGAGAAGAGATTTATTCCCGATAGATGGGACACACACTCCCACCCCCCCCTGCCAAAACCTGAGACATGTTTAATTCAGTCGACCATTTCCGAAAGCAATTCCTATCAATGGTTTTTGTAATGGTGGGGGTGCCCTGCAGTAAGAGGATGCTGGCAGCCTGCCCGTATTCAGTCCTGCCCCGAGGTCGCTCCTCAGCCGCTTATCGCTGTATTCAATGCTGGGAACGCCACCTTTCTTCTGGAATAAGTTCACTACGGTAGCTCGGGAAATTACATGACAAGGGAACGGTTTCACCAATAATCGATATCTCAAGCTTTCCCCACCCCCCCGTTTCTTTCTTGGCAAGGCTCTCGAAACCAGGCCTCAGAGAACAGCCTCGCAGTTTGGTTAAGATTGGGTTAATCTAAATGCTGCACGGCAGCTGCTTCTGAGGACTTGGGTCTATATTTGGGCGTTTCTGGTATCTAAAAACCCTGATATATAATCAATATGTTACTGCGTAAAAGGTTTGGATCAGGCATGTGAGATAAGGAGTCTGCCTCCATGTTTCACTGGGCTTAATACAAAGTGAAAAGCATCATGACCAACATTTCTAGTAAATAAAAAATAAAAAGATACATGCACTCCATGTCAGTTCGATTATAGAATACAATATTTCATACAAAGTCTTACAAAATACAAAAAAAAATGTTTCAATTAGATTGCACATTGAGTTTGCTATAATCTTCCTGGCTACATTCAGTCTGAATACAAGGCAGATCTGGAAGATTAAGGGCCTGATTCATTAAGGCTTTTCTCCCATTCTTTATCTTTGGGAAAAAATCTTGATAAGTCATGCTTTTTAGACTGGAAGATGGCAGATGTGTCTCATAAGACAGGGGCGATTTCTGCCAATGCTCAAAAAATGAGTGTTAGCAGCATACAACCTGGACCACAAAAGTTTATACTGAACAATGCAGTTTGTGCCTATGATTTACAATATGCAACTATTATTTAAATCAAGGTTGACGCTACAAGATATTTGCATGGATAATGATCCTTCTTTAATACAAATAAACCAGAAACCAATTAATTTCTTTGCTTAGAAGATAGCTTTTTCCAGCAGAGCTGTATCCTGTACCGGATAATGGGGCTAGACAAAGTTTAGGGTGAATGGCAAAGGTCAGTGAGCATGCACTAAAATTCATGCGTTGCACATGACAGGCCCCCCTCATGCATGCTACAACAGGGTAAAAAAAAAATAAATAATAGTGCAAATGCAGGGACATCACATGCAAATGAGCATTCTGCACGTGTATGGGAAATAGTCTGAAAATTTAGCGCGTATTCACCAATACCAAAAATTTAACATCTTAAATTTAAGGCCTTAGCATGCCTGGGGGAAATCTGTCTAGTTATGTCCAAATCCCTCTGTGCTAACTGGGCTAAAATGTTAACATAGGAGATTTTTTTCTCCTCCTAAACGCTGTAGATCGCAAGCTGACCCTTCCCCAAGCAGCATCACACAAAGCCCACAAGCCCATAAGACAGCCTCTTCACCGCTCCTTCAGATTTCCATTCTCAAGGAAGATCTATCCTGTCTTCCCAATACATATCCCACCCCTTTAACCGAAAGAGGATGCTACCATTACAGAGGGCCTGACTCTTGAAAGGTAGGGGGAGGGACCATAGCGCCATGCTGCTTACATCACTGCGGCTACAGGGCGATGCTGGGAGGAGGCGCGTCACCAGCATCCAGCACTTCCTGTGGGCTTCGTTCAGCGTGGGGGCTCCTGTGGCCTTCCCCAGGCAGACCCTCTGGCACAGTAGGACCTTATTCCAGAAGGGGCAGTAGTTCCTCCAGAGTTACTCGTGGTAGCAGGGGGTTGGGGGAAGGGAGCAGCTTGTGATTTGCGGAGTGTGGGGGGCGGGGGAGGGGGGAGGGAATCCCCCATGCAAACCTTTCATCTTAGGACGGGTAGCAGAGGGACTTTCACGTTGCAACATGTGAATGATACATCTTTGTGTAAGTGCCTATGCCAACACTGCCTCTCACGCTCTCAAGGGGTTCTTTTAGTGTGCTGTTGGTAACATTTTAAAAGATGATTTAGCGTGCACATTAAATGTTTACCGACTCGCACGCTAACATTTTTTTGAGCAAGTTTTATTACACAGGCCTCAGCATGTGACTTATTAAAAGCATCCTGGGAAATACCTTGGATAGCTTAGGTTCCATACGTACAACAGCGCTTCCCAAACCTGATCTGGTCACCCTATAACCAGTCAGGTTTTCAAGCTATTCACAATAGGCATGGAAAAAAATTTGCATATACCAGGTTCCCAGTGCATGCAAATTTCTCTCATGCATATTTATTGTTGATAGCTTGAAAACTTGACTGGCTGGGGGGGGGGGGGGGTCAAAATGATAGGAATGAGAAGCTGTGATGCATATATAATTAAGTTCTGTTTTGACAAGGCATCCTAAACGAAGCTATTTCATAATATTTTATTTTCTATCAACGGTAAACCCTAGTTTGTCATAATGGAAGGCGAGCTGCAGGTCTTATTTCAACTCGCTCTCGTATGTGTTTAAAGAGAAAAAGGTTTTAGCACTTAAAAAAAAAAAAAAAGGTGCGCTTCTGAAACAACTGGAATTTTACAGCTTATAACAGAGGCTCCCCAAACTTTGCAGGAAATTTCAAATTATCAACAGAAGTGGGGGGAGGGTGGCCACCTCGGAGGCTGCTGAGCAGCGGGTGGGGAGAAGGTACCTGGTCTCCTGAAGGACTGGGAATACTGGGAAAGGGAGGGGGCAGCAGATAACCTTGCAATTAATAATACTACTAGATTTCTCAGAAGTTGGCAACCCTGGTTTTCTCTCCCCCCCCCCTCCCCCTGAGGAATATGTATGCACACACGTGGTGCGCGCCTGGCAGACTCTGTGGGCGGGGTCTAGCCCTTGGGCTGTAGTTAAGGGGGACCCCCCAGTCTTAAAAACATCCGACAGTGAAGATGTCACTTCCAATGATGGTAACTAAAATGCCCTCTTCGGTAACTAGATGTGTCAGCCCAGTCACTATAGTACTGAGCTGCTGTTACGGCTCTTAGTGCCCATTAGCACAGAGAACGACAGAATGGCTTCTGCGTCACCATACTGATGTACCAACGCCTGAGATAAGATCAGAGAAGTAGTGAAAAAGAAAAAACATTTTTAACTTAAGCAAAATGTATCTTCTCTTGCTAGCTATGGCCATTTAAGTGAAAGGGTTTTTGGTTTGTTTTTTTAATTATTATTTTATTAAATTTATGCTTGACTGGCTCTACATGGATATTGCTTAACTTATTTAAGTCTGTTTCCAACTATACTATATGGAAACAGCGATAATGGGAACATTTTTCTAGCTTGCATCACTCAGCTGTGATTGGACTGGGCTATGGGATGATGCATTTGTGACAACACCGCCAAGAGACCAATCTGATTCAGGTTTGGGATGTAATTAGCAACATGTGTTAATATAATTGCCTAGGAGCAAAAGTTAACCTTTCATTTTATCTAAAGGAACAAAAAAACGTGCGACTACACAGCGCCACGCCATTTTTCAGCTCTAGTACACGTTGGGATACGTGCGAAGACATTTCAGTGCAGATGAAAATCGGGGTCTCCCATTCCCTTAAGGTATGCACTGTAACTTTTAATGCACGCCTTGTCATATTCTATGGAACCACGCACCTTTTTTTATTTCACAAATTTATTATTCTCCCGACTGTTTTTCCTGCACATTGTTCCTTGCCTCACTGCTGCATTTGCACGAGTGCGCTCTCATCATTTTAAAGAATGCATGGGCTTTTTTTTTTTTTTGCAGTATCAGTGACACAGGAATGAGAAAACGAAAATATTGTTGCAAATTCAGTTCTAATTAGAGAGACTATTTAGCAGCAATTGTAATGGCAACATGTGCAGAATTCCGAAACGTTTAGCAAGGAAATGTTGAATCGTTAGCAGAAACAATTACCCCCCCCCCCAAGTCTTCTAGACCCTCTTGCCCTCAAAAGCAAGTAGCTTAGCAACAGCCATGGCAACCGCAAGGGCCTTCTTTGCAAACCAACTGTCTCGCACAATGCTCTGGCATGCTTTTGCTTCCCAGGAAAGGAAAATACACGTTCAGTGAAGATTTGAAAATCTGGAGA
Source organism: Rhinatrema bivittatum (assembly GCF_901001135.1). NCBI lineage: Eukaryota > Metazoa > Chordata > Amphibia > Gymnophiona > Rhinatrematidae > Rhinatrema > Rhinatrema bivittatum. Next base: position 47,150,429 of record NC_042632.1, on the reverse strand, counting down.
TTTGCCTGTTATACAAAGGCTTCTGAAAATATTCTCCAAAATAAGCCAGACAGACTTTAGCTGTAAAAAATGTTACATTAGCGCCCGAAATTCTCTAAATTTAGAGCACCAAGGAGGATCAGATTTCAGCTTAAAACTGTAAAATACATGACTCCTTTATTAAAATGCCGTGATTAATAACTGAAAACGTTCTAGGTTTAGAGGATAAGAATGTCAAAATTCAGCATTTTCTTATGCAGAACTGACTTAGTATTGCTCTGAATAATAATAATAATAGCGATTCTCTGTCCATTTCACAAATGTCTCTATGGGAAAACAAGCACAGATTAGACTCAGAAAACAGTGGTACGGTGAATCCAGATCTTTTCTGACTTAGACCTTGATCATTTGGAAGGAATAACCCTACTGCAGTCAGTTCTGCGATTCTGAATTTGCAACCGAGTGTGATTATAAAATGCGCAGAAGTTTTGATTGGCAGTTTATCTGTCCAACTTGCTTGGGCAAAGCAGGAAGAGAGAGCAGAGTCTGTTTCAACAGACAAGCCCTGCAAGTATTCATCTGGACTCTAAATCAAAATGTGGCAACAAAAAAGTTTCAGAGAAATATTTCCAGAAACACCACCCCCCCCCCAAACAGGCAATTGCAAAATCAAAAGAAGCATAAAAAAATAAAATCACAGTGTGCGCTTCCCCTTCAAGGGAAGTAGGAACTAATGTTTATTCATGTTTTAAAAGCCCCCACCATTTTTTTTTTTACATTAAGCAAAGAACAGTCAGTGATGATGCCCGGCTAAGTTTTCAAACCAGGGTTACTGATTTTTTTTTGACATCTTTTGCCCAACACTACCAGAATTTATATTTTCTAGAATAAATAAGGGGTGAAGTGCATAAATCATGCTTTCGTTTGGATTAAATAGGACAAGCTCCTCGGGCAAGTCTACTTCATCGTCTGTAAAATATCATCAGAGATGAAGATTTATTCTAATAATGTATTGCTGACTGCAAAAACATAAGCTAGCTGCTATCTGCCCGGGAAATGACTTGCTAGCTGGGCCAGACTCCAGCGTATCCATCAGCAGGAAATGCCTCCGACTGGCTGAGATTCACTCATTTGTTTTTTCAAATTTACTAAAAAAAAAAAAAGGCATTTCATAACTCTGTTCTGCGATAGCAATAACCTGGAAACAGGCCCTTCAGAAGTGCCATTCCCATTGCCTTATGCTCCTTACTAGTCACTGCTGGTGTGCGCAGACTTTTTTTTAAAAATTTTACTTTTGTTTTGTTAAAAAAAAAAAAAAAAAAGCCATAAACAAAATAATTAAAAGAAATGAAAAAGCAACTAAAACAAACATAAAAACCAAACATAAAAAACGGTGGGGGCAGCCTTGCTGCAAAAAATAATACACAAACTCCTCCTGTCTCTCTCCCAAGCCTCTCTGGATTTTTGTACCCAAAGTCATCTTTCTTCACGAGGCAAGGGCGATCCCCGGTTGCTCCGGTTCTACCGACGTCACCCCCGTAAATGTTACCGGCAGACCGAGGCGGGCGCTAGCATGGGGGTTTCTTCCGTACAAAAAAAAAAAAAAAACGCCACCGGCCTGAGCCGGTCTGCCGGCAACATTTACCCATTTTAACACTGTGGATCGCTCCTGCCCCATGAAGAAAGATAACTTTGGGGGGTAAAATGCTCTAGGGAGGTGGTAAGAGGCTGAGAGGAGTGTTGGTTGTTATTTGTGCAGCGAACGACCCTGTTTTATAAACAAAACAAAATGAAAATGAACGAGATGAAACAAAACAGGGAATTTCATTAAAATGTCCCATTTCGTCTCTAATGAATCCCTACCAGTTAACTACACAGCCAGGAAACTGTACCCTCTCTTTAGGCTACTCATTGCTCAAATAAAGTGGTCAAACTATCTTTAAAGGACACCGAATATATTTATCGAAAGCTTAACCGTATGAACTTCTAAATAACTTGATTTTAGGCAAATTCTGATCTTCCATGGCTACGCTTCAATAGAGTTTCCTTGATTTGATCATGATAACAAGAGAAGTATTTTTGAAATCTGCAATCCTACCTTCTGTCCAAGGAAGAGACTTTTTGTGGATAGGACTGTGAATCCATCTGCTCCGGTGCCCTCTGTTGTACTGTCTGCGCTTGCTGCTTTGCTGACTTCACCTTGCTTCTTCTGGCAAAAAGAAAACTGCTGATTCAAAATCATGTGACAGATAAAAGCTCTCAAACACGTAAAACCACAGTCCTGTAAGCAGAGTGAAAAAACCTCAATCCAGAAATGAAGATTTCAGCTGCTGAAGAACGTTTCCTCTGTTCATACAAATTCAGTACAGCCGTTTCAACTCAACAACAAGCGTACATGTAGCTCAGAGGTCCTTGAGGGCTGCAAATCAGTCAGGTTTTCAGGATTGCCACAATAAGTATGCACGGGCTCTATTTGCATACAATGGAGGCAGCAAAATACATGCAAACAGATCTCGTGCAAATAAACTGTGGAAATCCGGAAAACCCAATTGTGTTGTGGCCTCCTGGAGACCTGGGCCTGGTCAGTCTCCGGTTACACCCTCTGAGCTCCACCTGCTCTGCAGGATCCTGCCCACACAGCATACTCTCATTAGTGGATTTAAGGTGGACCAAGCATCTAGCCTAGTCCTGCACAGGTAAATAGAGGAACACTAGAGGCACTCTTTCACCAAACCCCTCCCCGCAGCTTGAACCCATCAGGCCAAGCATCCTTACTCCCTCCTGGATCCCATTCAGGAGAGTCCAAGACATCCCATTCCCCTTCCTCTGGCTTCCCACCAGCTAAGCTTGGGAACAGGGACCGAGGAGACATGCTCACCCCCATCTCTTAGGGTTACCCTTGACAGCATCACGACCACTACCCAGTATGCCGTTCGCGCAGTGCACATCCCCAGACATTAAGCCCTTTGCTGGCTCCGGTTCAAATTCCACCCCAATGAAGTTGCTAGTTCCTCTATAACCAGCTGTGCCCGCTTCCTGGCATCTGGAATCTCCGATATAGAGCCTCTTCCTTGGCTCCTCTGTACCCTCAGTTGCTAGAGTCTCCACAACACTATCCTATGGGCTCTCCATGGACTCTTCCTCCAGGTTCTCCACAGCGTCTCCCTCTGGGTTCCTCGTGGTTTCCTCCTCTGTACACTCTGCAACGCCTCCCCCTGGGCTCTCTGTAGTTTCCTTGTCTGTAAACTCTGCAGCACTTCCCTCTGGGCTCTCCCTGAAGTTTCCACCTCTGTATACTCTGGCCACTCACCCACAACGGTCGCTGGCTTCTCCACAGCCTCACTCAAATGGGGTCTCATTCACAGCACCACCCTCTGGACTCTCCATGGCATTTCTCGCTTGCCTTTCCATAACCTCTCTCTCTGGGCTTCTCACAGGACATGGAAGCAGACTCCCAGTAATGTGAAGGCACCATTCAGGGTGTTCCTCAGGACCTCCTGTAGTGCCAACTTCCCTCTCCAGGGATCGCCATGACCCTTCTCTCAGATTTCTTCACTGCCCCCTTCTCGGGGCTTCTCATGGGAGCAGTCTCTGGACTCCCAGTAGTGTTTCGGCACCCTAGAAGGTCTTCCTCAAGTCCACCTGTAGCACCATCCTCTGGCCAATCAGTGTTGCACCCCACTGGCTACTCTGTAGTGCCCCCCCCTCCTGGGCACTCTGAGTCGCCACTTCTTGACAAGGCCACGCGGCTCCATTCCAAATAGAAGTTGACCACGGCCCAGTGTGCTTCCTGGTTCCATTTTTGCTCAGTCCAGGCCCGGTGACCCCTTGCAAGGCTCTCTTGTAAGTTCCTATCTCCCTCTGGAGATCCTGGATCAATGCCTGCCAGCTTCCTTCAGTCGTGCTCTCAGACTGCTGCATTCTGGTGCTGCAGTACCCTGGCTGTTCAGGTTTTTCATGTGGGCTGCACACCTCCCATGCAGAGTGGCTTGCTTGCTGAAGAGGGCCCCACCCTGTTTCCATTCACTGCACTCACAGCTCACTCTGGCAGCATTTCCAGAACCACACCCTATTCAGCTCAGCCCTGCCACACCGGTGGTTCTGGTGTTCCTCCATCTTTTCTTTTTACGAGGCAAAAAATTAAAAAAAAGTTAAAAAAAAAATCCTGCATAACCAGCAGTAACTACCGTAAATCACGTTTAATTCCCTATCTACCTCCAGCTGGGCTTCTCCCGTTAGCCGGTACAAACATACCACTTCCTGGCTGTCCCTGCAACCAGGCCCATTCCCAGTTTCCTGAAACTGTTAAACAGGTTTTTTTTCTTCAGTGCAGCTTCTGAGCCACTCCCTTTCACAAGCTACCATGCACTGTACTTTGTTGTAGAGCCACAGGCCCCCTGTGTTCTATACTACTTTTAAAACCACAGGTGCTCTTCACAACTCTATCTGTACTCCAAACAGACACTTTTTCTTGGAGGCTGGAGTTTTTTTTTTTGGTCTATGCAAAGCTTTAGAAAAAACTCCATGCATGACACCATATGTGGGAACAAGCACTGATTCCCACAGGCCTGGAGAAAAACTAGTCTGCCTCCAGACTCTCTTAAAACAGTATATATTTATTACAGTTTCACACATGTTCCCTTCTGAACAGTGTACTCTTTTCACTTACAGTTTGGTTCTACTTCCCTAGTACTCATACTTCAAGCTTCATCTCAGCTCAGTGTTTGGACAAAGTTAGGTTACAGGAGCTGCCTTCCTCCTGGAGACCAGGGCCTGGTCTGACTATACCCACCTGGATCCCAGCTTATTCTTCAGTCTCTGGTTACATCCTCTGAGCTCCACCTGCCCTGAAGGATCTTGCCCACATAGTGGATTTAAGCTGGACCAGGTGTTTAGCCTGGTCCTGCACAGGTAAATAGGGGAACACTAGGGACACTCTCACAGGGTTGCAGTTCTCTCCCCCTCTTTTGGACTTCCGGCTCAATGAGAACCAGGGCTGAAATTCAGCACGATGAGCCTTCCTCTGCAACTATCCTTATTTAACAACCCCCTTCCAACTCACTTAGACCAGTCATTGCAATGACAGTCCCTGGTGGGGACCATGAGCAGAATTCCTTTCGTAACCATTGGCTCTAAATCTGGCCACTAGGTATTGCCATTGCACAAGGGTTAGGACTACTGCCTCTGCAGCATCCTGTGCTTTGGCTGACCCAGGGAGAAGACATGAACCAGGATCGAATTCAGGTGCTCTGCATGGCAGTGTACTGCACGTCCGCTGAGCCATTGGGCTGGCCCAACTTTCTTTTAACAAGTAAAAGGGTTTTCATATTTCAATTTAAAGTACTGTATCTAAAGATTCCTCCAATTTGATTCAACAAAATCATAATAAAACTAGAGTTGGTCAGTAACTAATTATTTCAGAAAACCAGATTGCATATCTATATCTGCATAACTGTGTATATCCAACTACATACAGCAGAGCTTCATTTATCTTGAAAGATCAGAACTGAAGCCATTCTAGATCATGGAAGTGTTTTTGCAGAACTGATCACATGAAGCCAACCAATGTTTGGATAATTGAAGGTTTTCTGCAGAATAGATCATGGCTCAAGGACCACAACTATGCCCAGTTAATAGATCTTCAGATGAACAGAGCTCTCAGATGTTTGCATTATAGATACATGTACAAACATTTGCAAATACTGCTCAAACAATTTAAATAATGTGGTTCCTGTTCGCAGTGCTTGGTTTGAAACATAACCTACCTTTGACTTCCTTATGCCTTTCTTGCCGCCTGCTTTCGTTGACGCTGCCTTCTTAGGTGATGTGGATTTTTTTGCTTTTTTGGCTGGAGATGGCGTGATGATGGCTTCCAGTTTGCCCTTTGATCCCCGCTTCTTAGCCAAAAGCTCTGGGTGAATATTTGGTAATACTCCGCCACTGGCTATAGTGACACCTTTTAGTAGCTACAGATAAAAGTTAACAGGATGCTTCTTTTAATTAACTATCTGTAATCTAACATTATACATTATAAAATGATTCTAGCATGTGTGTCAATGTTTCCCCCTTGTATATTCTCAATGGAAATGTTGGAAGATATTCAGTGATGGGAGTGAGGTGGTTGTATTAGGGAAAACTGCAGACTAGACTGGGTTGAAGTGCTTTATTTGCCCTCCCTTTTTAAGTGTCTATTTTTAAACAGAAAAATGTATTAAGGGTGTAAACAGAACACCGCTAAAAACTTTAAAAGCCTCTTTCCGTAGCCTAAAAATTTAGAAGGAAATTTTCAAAATGCCAAGTCCTTTCTATCCTTGGACCTTTCCACCAATTTGTAAAGGGAAAGTAAGGACCTGCACTTTGAAAATTGCAGCAGGTACAAAGTACACACAGACACTTGCCCCTGCTTGTTATATATAGGTAGAATTTTACATTTTCAATTCTCTGTGTATACTTTTCCAGCAATCCTCCTCTCAATGTGGCTGAAAGCCCACATTTCCTGCACTTGCATTGGGGGTGGTCGAATTCCAAACAGCTGCTTTATGAGGTAAAAAACCCCTTTTTCCCCCCCACATTAATCTCTTTTCTTTGCGAGTTAGCCAAAGGCAAACCATAAAGGATGTCTATGGGATCAACCCTTGGACCTATCCTTGAAATGATTATTATAAATCATCCCGGCATAATTATTAGAAGCAAAAAATAATTTTAAAAAATCTATCCCAACCTATCTCCTCCATACAGATGCAATTTAGAAAACGGGCATTCGTTTGCTTTATTGGAAGTTTGCATAGTTCTAATATGGCATGCAGGAAAAGTAACCAAGCAGCCCACTGACAGATAGATATGCAGACATTTTGCAGATAAGGATAGTAAAAAGCATCACAGTCTGTGTTATGTGTCTCTGCATTCCACACAGAAATAAGGAAAGAGGCTTCAGATAAAGACCCAAAGGCCCATCAAATCTTTTTCCATCTCTGGCTTGACTCTTAAATTCTCATCCAATGTTCCAGTCGTATACTCTGACAAATTCAGTATTTGCCCACACTACCTCCACTTAAAAGGCTGTTTTCATGGAATTAATATTTCCATATATACAAGTCTTCAGTCTATTACCGCTCACCTCATATCATAACCTCTTCTCCTAAAACTTCTTTTCTATCAACACATGGTCTCTTAAGTTATGTATACTCATGAAGTATTTCAACATCATCATCATGTTCTCCTCTCCTTCCACTCCTCCACAGTATATACAATTAGGTCATTAAGTTTCATTTTACAAGGCCTATGCTGCAGATTTGGCATGGCTTTGGTAATAAATGTCTTTTTTTAAGTACATTAAACGGTACAGATGTTTACCATGTTTTACTCAGTTTATGAACGTGCCCTGTATCGCTGGCTGCCAGAGGAAAATTATTCCCGATGCCAATGTTGCAAAATTTATGTTTGGCTTTGATATTTTTCATAGCAACATGCTCCTGTGACCGGCGAAACATATTGTTAACAAGGACAATATCTCACATTAATCTATTCCAATAGAGTTTCGAGACGTCTTAGAATCTTCAGGGAATGCATTGCTGCCACACAGGTGATGAGCTATCTTAGCCTTGCCTTCTTCTCCGTGTTTAATTAAACTTTGAAATGCAACCAACTGTGATACAGAAAATAAACGAATGATTTCTAATGACCTTCCCCCCCCCCCAAAAAAAAAGAAAGAAAAAAGCCTTCAAGTACAACACAAAGTTACTGGACTAAAGAAACAGTGACTAGCAAACATTACTCCTTTATGTTTTCCTCACAAGCACTGAACATGTAAAGATCTAGAGAAAAAAATGATTGAATTAGCACAAGAGTAAATCATGCGAGCATTTCAGTCAGTTGTCAAGACTTCAACCTCAGTTACTGACCATTCATGCATCTCTCAAACATTTAGAATTCAATCATTTTTTCTAAACAATTCCTGTATATACTTACCTCAGAATTGCAACTGGACCCCGGACTCAAAAAGAGATCCGCAAATGTTGTCTGTTCTTTTATAGACTATACTGGAAGACTAGAATATCAATAGAGAAGGGGAGTTCACAGAGGAGGTGATAAATGCATTTTTGAAGACCCTCAGCAAAGTGATGGCCTTCATAAGAGAGTATTCATTTCCTTTGATCTGTAAAGAGTATCCTTGGTACATAAGCAGAATATGGCTAACAATAATTAAAATCAACTGTAACTCTATTGGACAATTTAGAAGCCTGAACAGAATTAGCTAAGTTTCAGAAAAAGCAAGTTTGCTTACCATAAACTGTGTTTTCCATGGATAGCAGGATGAATTAGCCATGCTTCATGGGTGACACCATTTAACAGTACACCAAGTGGAGCTCTCTCTCAAAGTTAGAAAACTTTTACCCTACTGGGCATGCACGGTGGTTCCCGCATATAGGATAGTTCCAGAAGGCTCCTCAGTTCTTTTCCAAGCACAGATTAATGTCCAGATGTTGGATAAATTGTCCAGGGAGGAGGGCAGGAACTCATGGCTAATTCATCCTGCTATCTATGGAAAACACCGTTTATGGTAAGCAAATTTGCTTTTTACGTCAATTAGCAGGCTGAATTAGCCATGCTTCATGAGGAGTCCCAAGCTGGATGAGAACTGATCTAGAATTGTTGATCCCAGCGCACCATTTTTGGTCGCTAGTTTGTCTAGGCAGTAATGGGAAGCGAAGGTATGAATAGAAGGCCAGATAACTGCTTTGCAGATTTCTACTATTGGTATATTGTGCAGATGCACTAATGAAGCTGCCATAGCCTGTACCCGGTGTGCTCGTTCTGGGTATCGTAATGGTATGAACTGGGACTGAAAACAGTATTGTATGCATGAGGTTATGCAATTGGAAACAGTCCATTTTGCCACTGCTGTTTTTAACCTGTTGGGGGTCGTATGACACGAATAGATGAGAACTTTGTGTTCTATATTTATAGTAAGCTAATGCCTGTTTGCAGTCCAGGGTGTGGAGCCGACAGTGTCATTCTTGTGAATGAGGCTTTGGAAAGAAAGTAGGACGTGTGAACTGATTGGTTCAAGTGAAATGCTGATATCACCTTTGGCAAGAATTTAGGGTGAGTTTGTAAGACAATTTTGTCATGGAAGAATTTTAGATATGGTGGGTAATGAACGTTATAATTCATTTACTCTTCTTGCCAAAGTAATCACCACCAGGAAAACTATCTTCCAAGTTAAATATTTTAATTCGGCCGATTCCAGAGTCTCAAAAGGAGGTTTCATCAATGCGACAAGGATAATGTTAAGGTCCCAAGATACCGATGGTTTTTGAATTGGAGGATGAAATCAAAGCTGGCCCTTCATGAATTTAGAAACAAGGGGTGTAACGAAATTGGGCTCCCCTCCTGATGATGATGGTAAGACGCTATTGTGCTTAGGTGGACTCCTAGTTAAGGAAACTACATATATAGCTGCCGCCATGTGACCCAATATTAGTATTTGATGCGCTGATATATAAGGACACTGTAGTATTTTGTTTACTAGATGTCTCAGATTGCCTGCCCTGTTTTCTGGCAGAAATGCTCTGTATTGCAGGGAGTATATATCTGAGTTCCTATGAATTGGATAGATTGGGTTGGGAGCAAATTTGGCTTTTTCTAGATTATTACGAAGTCTAGAGTCTCCAGGCAATGGATGTGACCTCTGTGTGAGACCTGGAGGCAAGCTTTCGTTGGGGCCATTATTAGCTAGTCATCCAGGTAGGGGAAAATTTTTATTCCTGAATGACACAGATGAGCTACCGCCAGCGCTAGGCATTTTGTGAAAGCTCTTGGGGCTGACAGTCCAAAAGGGAGAACCTTGTACTGGTAGTGGTTCTCTCCCACTGTGAAGCAGAGGAAATGCCAGCAAGATGGGTGGATAGAGATAGGTGCATATGCATCCTTGAGTTCTAGGAAACACAGCCAGTCCTGTGGTTGATAAATGGCAAGATTATTCCCAAAGATGTCATTTTGAATGTCTCTCTGTTAAGGAATTTGTTGAGAGATCAGAGATCCAAAATGGGTTATAGATCTCCAGATTTCTTTGCTATGAGGAAGTATTTCGAATAATAACCTTGATTCTATTCCAAGTGGGTTAGTTCCCTGATGACATTCTGTTGAAGAAGCATTTGTACCTCTGTTTATAACAATGGGATTTGAGAATAATTTAGTAGAAGTGACGCCAGATGAGGTGTCTGTGGCTGGCGTTTGAAGTTGAGATGTTATCCATTTTGAACTATTGTCAGAACCCACTTGTCTTATTTTGGGCTAGCGATGTTTGAAATGATGGATCCTTCCCCCTACCTATGTGGAAAGCTGTGGCGGTAATTTCCTTAAAAACCTTGATTGGCTTTTGAAGTTGTTTGTGGCACTGCTTTTGTTGTTGTCATCTGTCTTCCCTGAGATTGAGCATGTTCCCCAAGATTGACTGCTTGTTGGGTGGAAGTTGATATGGGGTTTGGCAGTTCCCTTGCAATGGTCTATATGACCTTTTAGGGAAGAAACTTATTTTTTAATGTGTATAGTAGCTTTGTGTCCCAAATGAATGGTAACCCATTGAGGAGAGGGATTGAACTGTGACATTTTGTTCTTTTAATTTCTCCCCAAAGAGATTGTCTCCTAAGGAGGAAAGATCAGACAATTTGTCATGAACATCCTCTCTAATGCTGCTTGCTTGAAGCCATGCCATACATCTTGCAGCAATTGATGATGCAGAGGTGCAAGCTGCGGAGTTGAATCCCTCATACACTGCTCTTAAAAGGTGACCAAGACCCTCTTCCATGTCATGTAATGGTTGTGGTGAAGAAGACTGGCCTTCTTCCAATCACACATAGGGTCTTAGTGCTTCTAGTTTGTGTACAAATAAAATACAATATAAAATTGATTTTGCTGTATACGAGTAGTAAGCATGGAACTCTAGAATACTTTTTTGCCCAAATCATCCAAGAGCTTATGGTCTTTACCCGGAGAGGAGTTGGAATGGAGGCATGATTTTTCTTGTCTTTTTCATGGCAGATTCTACAACTACTGAATTATGGGGGATGTTGTACAATGCCAAACCCGGTGCACCGCTGGCGGCACTATTTCCATCTTCAATGCTCTCTGCATTGTTCTCTACGTTGCATGCACTGTGCTCGGTGCTCCGTGCATCATCTTTGATGCTTTATGCATCGTCGGTGCTCCGTGCATCGTTTTCAAAAGTACCTGCATTGTGCCTGGTGCTCAGTGCGCCGGCTTAGATGTTCCTTGCGTTGTTCTCAATGCACCGCTTCGTATGACATCTTTGGGGCCTGTGCACTATTCCCGGCGCATCGTGAGTTTGGTGCATGAGTCCATGGCGGGACTTTGTGCGCCATCGTCAGTGTTTGAGCAGTGTCTGAAGCTGCGCCTACTATCTTCGACGCTGCAAGAGGCCTCGACAACATGGTGCTTTTCTCCAGCGTCACAGGCCGTTAATACCTTCCCCTCGCCTCCTGCAGTGATGATGATGGGGGACTCTGAACTGAGCTGGAGAGAATTTGGTAGACCTGATATGGTCTTCCCAGCTCACTGAAGCTGACAAATGGTCGAATGGAGTCAAAGCCATTATGTGGCCACAGCCACAGTACTTAAAACCCGAAGGTTTTCTATGAGCTATGCTTAAGACTGAAAAGTGCTGTTGTGTTATATCGCAAAAATGCATTTTTTGGAGGTTTTTTTTTGAAGAGTAGAGCCTGAGAAAGATTCCACCGTCTGTACTCTGTTGCAGTCAAAAAAAGAACTGAGGAGCCTTCTGGAACTATCCTATGTACGGAAACCTCCGTGCATGTCCAGTAGGGCAAAAGCTTTTTAATTTTGAGAGACAGCTCCACCTAGTGTGCCGTTCGATGACGTCACCATGAAGCGTGGCTAATTCAGCCTGCTTATCGACGGAAAATTTACATTATGAAGAAGACAGAGATTGCAGCCAGAACCGTGGCAATATACGAGTCTTCCTATATTTTTGTGTTTTAGCTTCTCCTCCCCACTAACCAAGTATTAGACCAAGTATTAGAAAATGTGCTTTATCCCACTCTCCAGCATCCACCCAGGAATGTCTCTTCCCTGCAAACTCCTCTTGTCTGTTGATATTCCAATCCCCCACATCAACAGCATTTCCAAATTTTAACCCCCTGATGCAATTAAAAGGTGAATGAATACTGGAATTTTATAAAACAAAGTCAATTAGGGCCTGATTTATTGTCTTTTTCCCACCTGTGTTTATGGGGGAAAAAAGTTTGATGAATCAGATCCTTAAAGGGCAGAATCAATGGACTATGGTCATCTGCTGACATCATCTACTTAAGAATGTTTATGAAAGATGCATGACTAGTTCTCCTGTTCACAAGTTTTAGACTTCTGCTAATTAGCACCCATGTGCCCTTTATTTCTTGAAATATTTTCTAAAATTATTTTAAGATAGTCAAACAAAGCAATATCACCTGCTACTTGCTTGCTCACAGAAAGACAATTTACTGAAAACATAAAATGGCTTCCCACTGGAATTTTATGCATCGCTGCATGGAGTCTGAACAAACATTCCTACAGTAGCACAGCTTGCTGTTTACATAAATTTTTCACTGCATTGAATTGCTGTATGGTAAGAGGACCAATGTTTGACAAATAAAACTATTCCCATAGCAGCTTGGATACATATGCTCTGTTCTTTTATATACTCAACAGTCCAGCAGGCATTGGTTCTTACCTGATTTAATTCTTCATCATTGGCTACAGCCAACAGGATGTGTCTAGGAGTGACTCGACCTTTCTTATTGTCCCTTGCAGCATTCCCAGCCAATTCCAGAATTTCCGCTAGCAATAATAATAAAAAAAAAAAAAGAAGGTCCCTTCTTGGTCAAAGTATTGCAGTTAAAAAAAAAAAAAATTGAATAAAACTCCAACATTGACAGATGCAGGACAATATTCAGCAAGCCAGAGAGCGGAAAAGTTATCTAAGACAACGTTAGTCAAATATTATCTGAATAAGTGGGTAGTAACTTTGCTATTCACTGGCCTTTTGAATATGGAAAAAAAATAAAATAAGAGACCAGAAGGCAGAGCAGTTCCCATCCTGCCCTCAAGAGAATTTTAAAATAGTAGTATGGTCCAAGCACCTTACCCTCCTGGCTGCCACTGATGGTCCAATCATAGGTTTTTACAGCCGGCGTATATAAATACATTCATCTTCATAGCTTTTCCTCCTCCCACTGAGCTGACTGGGACTTTGGAGGGGATGTGGGGATTAGGGTTGCCAACTATCCAGATTTTCTCCAGACAGTAAAGAATTTGAAAGTACTGTCCAGAAGCCAGATAGAGGGCTAACATGTCTGGAAATTGTCTGGATTTTAACCCTCCATTCAAGCATAGCAGCTTTCAGTATCTGTATCTCCTCAACTAGCCTGAAGGAGATGTGGTTTAACTCCACAGCCAACAATGGAGCTATACAACCTCTAGGAAGTTACCAGGGCATGCACGAACACACCCTCTCCCGGCTACAATCTCGGCTGCTGCCAGCTTCCCTTCCTCCCACGGCCCAACAGAAAAGGTTCAGCAGCGCCTCCGGCAACAACCCCCCTACCCATTTACCTACAATAAAATGCCCTGCGGGGCCACTGGCACTACAACTCCTGGCTCCTGCCCACAGCAAAGCAAGAAAAGCAGCCACAAACAACTCACCTCCCGCCTGTGGCAACCTCTCCTCCTGGCCACAGTACAACACAAAGTGGAGTCACTGGCACCTTTCCTTCTGCCCAGGACTGAATCTGAAAAGGATCAGCAGGGCCACTGGCACCACCCCTCTTAGATCCCACCCAGGGTAAAATAAGAATAGCGGCCGCCAGCACCGCAGACTCACCTCCCACCCAGGGCACCTATCCTCCCGGCCGTACCACCAGTACCTCTTCTCCTTCCCACAGGTTAATAAGTAAAGGCCACTGGCACCTTCTCTCTCATCTGCAACATCTAATATCCCCTTCCTACACTCCAAAAGCAGAATACAATAGACTTTTCTCATACGGTATAGCATTCGGAAGATGTAGTCTTCATTCAACAACGCCACTGCACTCCTAACCTCTGGAGGCTGTAAAATGGAAAGCATCTAAGAATTATGCTTGAGTATAATGTGTTAGCACTGGAGCCGGTGCCTGTATGTTTTTGTTTTGTCCTGGAGTAGGGCTCATTTCTGATCGCTTCTGAATACTGCTAGCAGTTCAGTGGTGCTGTTTCTGTATCTTGGCATCTTAGCATTAGCCACAAATTAATTTTTTTTTTCAGGATCAGGTTTTACCAGCAAGTAAAAGGGATGGCCATGTGGATGACCATGGCCAGTTGCATGCCTTTAGGTGGCAGATTTCGAAACCAGATTTGATAATACCACTCCACAATGGGGCTTTGGAAGTGGTTTATTGATGACATTATTTATCATTCGGCCCAGCACAGATCATCAGTTTTTTGAATTTGTGTATTGGTTAAATATGTGTAATATTCATCTAAAATGTGTATCTCATATCAGCCACAAGGAGACAGAAATATCCAAGAAATGTATCTCCTTAACACTGCAGGGGTTTGTCACCTCGATATTTAGAAAGCCCGCTGATGGAAACAATCTTTTGTTTTATCATAGTAATCAACTTAAATCCTTAAGGGACAATATTCCTGGGAGTCCGAGGTGGAGAGACTGAGAGAGGGACTCCAAATCGGGGGGTGCCCGCTGAGACTGACCTTGTCGAGGGAGGTGAGAGACCCCGGAACATCAATTTCGCTAGCTGGGAGCTCGGCAGGGGGAGGTGCCCCAGTGACATCATTGCTACGCGCCTCCAGATAAATTTGGACAGGCAGATGCGGGAATTTGGAGTCCGAGGTGGAGAGACTGAGAGAGGGACTCCAAATCGGGGGGTGCCCGCTGAGACTGACCTTGTCGAGGGAGGTGAGAGACCCCGGAACATCGATTTCGCTAGCTGGGAGCTCGGCAGGGGGAGGTGCCCCAGTGACATCATTGTTACGCGTCTCCAGATAAATTTGGACGGTAATCGGCGCTCGGCCGCCGTCGGTGCGCGGCCGGCGAAGGCTAGAAGGCTCCTAGACTCTTCGAGATATTCCCCTATTTTGAACTCTCTTTCACTTTTCTCCTTCTTAAATACTTATATTGTTTATTAACCTAGGGTAAGTGTAAATAGTCATAGTTTGTTTAGGCACAGAGTTGCTATGCCACATACCAAACGCAAAGGAAGGGTAAGGCAGGAAGCCTCAACCCCTGTATACCCATCCTTGGTTCAAACAACAATGACTGGTTTCTTTTCAGCAGAAAGAGAACCCCTAGAGAGTCCCATTGGAGGGGGGGAAGGAGAGCAATCTACCCCCCTCCCGGGAGAAGTCAGTCTAAGTCCCAGGGTTCCAAAGACACCTATTCCCCCTGGAGGCAATGCAACCAATCAAGATCTAGGTTTCACTTCCTTACGGAATGCGTTAGGACAGCGAACCCTAATTGAGGAAGTTTCAGGATTGAGTATAGCAGAGCAAAGAAGGGAGGGAGAATATGAACTTCCCCCGCCCAGGGTGGGAACTAATGGAGAAGGAGTCGCCATTAGGAGGAGTGACTCAGACTCATCCTCAGGGGGCAGTAGCAGGCAAGACCTAAATGGGCAGCAAATAACATCTTCGAGTCCACAAATATTGTTAGGACAAGTCACTAATGTGACTATGGATACGATTTGGCAAGCCATCTTGGCTTTGCAAAAGAATATCCAAAGTTTAAATGGTAATATTAAGGACATGCAAATGTCCTTAATAAATTTGAATCCAAGTGTTACTGGTCAGACAGAATCAATAAAAAAGGTAGAAGAAGAAATTAAACAAATTAAATCAACTCAATCTTCTATAATTCAGGGAGAAATGATATTACAAAAAAAAGTTGAAAACATAGAGAACTCAATTAGATACAACAATTTGAGAATAGTTAACTTCCCAAAGTGTAAAATGATATCTGCGAAAGAACAACTGAAGAATTATTTTTCAGAGGTACTTTCATTACCCCTAGATCAGTTTCCAATAATAATGAATGCATATTTTGTTAGTTGGAATAGTAATGTGGTACCAGAACAAGGAGGAATTGATACCTCCTTAAATGTGACTGATTTAATAGAATCATCCCTTAGTACCCAGGTGGAAAAAAGGGGTACGTTACTGGTCAAATTTAGTGATGTTATGGAGAGGGAAAAAATTTTAAAATTGTACTTGGCCAAACGAAACTCTTCCTACTTGGGACAGCGGGTATGGATCTACCCTGACCTCTCTAAAGAAACACAGATAAGGAGAAAAAAGTTTTTCTTATTGATAAATCAGGCCAGAACTTTTGGTTTTCAAGTATTAATGAGATTTCCATGTAAATGTACACTATATGCTGAAGGAGTAAGATATGTGTACTTTGAACCTGCTCACCTAGAGAGGTTCTTGGAAGCTCGCCGTGAACCTGAGGTGGTAGCTGATGTCACTCAATAAATTTGGAAAAGATTATTATTTCTGCTAAACCCTAGATTTAAATTATTATTATAATATTATTGTTATATTATTTGCTCAAGTATAGGACTCCGATAGTTCTTGTATGGTTAAATGAGAGGAATATGTAAACTTTTTGTTATTGAAGAATGTATGATCTAATTTATTTGATCTCTTTCCTCTCTATGTTGCTAGATTTAAAATGGAATGTTCAATTTTTTGAAAAACAGAAATAAAATATAAAAAAAAAAAGGGACAATATTCCTGTGGAGCAATTCCTTAAGATGTTTGTGCACATTTGCACATACATCAGGAGATGTATTTACATTTTCCTCAACAGGAATATCCCAATAAAAGTTCTTAAATGTGCTTTTATTTGCATAGCTAGCATTGGCTAGTACCTTTACAGCCAAGGGATACCGACTCAGGACTGATTTGAGTATTACCATATTTCTCCCACCCTCATTGGGTGAGAAAGAGCATATTGAAGTATTGGCACATACTAGAGCAACACAGTGCATTTCAGAAGATCCCCGTTTTGCATATCAGTGAGGGAGAAATCTGTGTGATTTACTTGTATCATCCACTCTTGCTCCGCCAAATGGTATATTGGGGCCATATAGGAAGTACAGCTCATGTAATGTAAGCAAATTTAGTTTGGAGGCTTCCTGTTTTCCTCACCCATCTTTATCTTTAACCTACCATCTTAAGTATTTTACCACATGCAATACAATGCAAGTCATATATGCAGTGCTATGCCCCTGTAAGTTACTTTACATAGGACATATAAAAAGAAAGGTCAAAATTCAGTTGCATAAGCAACAAATGTAAGGAAGTACCACTTATGGAACCTTGGTTCCTGTGTCATCAGACTCTTATTGACCTTCAATTTATGGTTTTGGATGTTGTTTCATTGTAGAGAGGTGGCACTATCACCCAGGCCTTGCTATGGAGAGAATGCCGCTGGATTTATCAATGGGAAATGGTTATGGCAGGGGGGGGGGTCGTAATTGGCATGTTCTGTATTGATTGGAGCTGTTTTTGCTGCAGATCATTTCCGTTTCAGTATAAGCATAAATAGTGGGGAGGTGGTCAATTTCACTTGCTGTAAAGCCCTGGTCAGGAGTGAATACAAACTCGGCGGTTTTATGGAAACTTCTGTCCCTAGTATACAGGGATTTGTTATCATGGCCATATATACACATTTCTTTTCTTAACTTTGCTTGATAATTGGTTTATCTAAAATAAGACAAATGTATATTAATCCTCCCTGAAGAAGCTGAAAAAAGGAAACATGGCAACATGTTATCACAGTGTCCTGTTGATACACAACTCTGAGGTTGAGTTGACGTTTATCGCCTCTTAAAATGTGTTTTGTCAATTTATTAAACATTGGTTTGCTGAGTTTTTAGGGGAGATAGCATTTGCTTTTTCCCTTATGACGGGACATGCAACAGGGTTGAGGCTGAAGAAGAATGTTATGAAAAATTGTTTCCACCAAGTATCAAGAAAAAAAAAAGATTTTTGAGCACTTTTTGGGGGATTTAAAAGCAGCTTTTTGAAAAAAAAAAAAGTCTTCGATATAAGCTGTGTAGGCTTCAAAAGTGTTTTTCGAGTATGTGATGATTAAATAATAATATACCAATATTTTATTTAAGACCCTTTGGAACTCTGGCCTGTGTCTGAACAAGCTCTTTTCACTTGTTTAGTTGCTTAATACTAATTACAGCACAACCTTTTAGAATTTATTAATATACACGGTCATCAGCTGGAGCATTTACTCTATGTGTAGTTTGAGTGCAGAGTCCATTGATGAAGCTATCATTTTGTTCTTTTTTGACCCATTTTTGTATTTACATAGTCTTGGCCAACAGCCATCACTGCAATGGCTGCACTAAGAAAAGGATAAAAAATAGGGGAAATACCCTGAGTAGCTGTGAATGGAAAGCTCATGGCGTCACTGCCCAACACACAGGTGGCTCCGGTTAAGCTGGAAACCCAGCAACAAAATGAAAGTGCTAGGCCACAACTGAAATAAATCTGCTGTACTACAGCCTCTACAGGGAGATGAAATCATAAGTTTAATAAACTAGGATGACAACAGCTAACAGGTAATATTCTGAGAAAGGGCAAATTTAGAAAGGTTTGCAATGGAAATAAGATTTAGTGCTCTTTAAGATTCCCAATACAAAGAAAAAAAAATCTGAAGTCATCACCAAAAAAATTAAAGAAAGGAGAAAGAGAAAGCAAAGATTGGCTTAAAACAAAAACAAACAAACTGTGATTTACCATGTAGTCATATAAGAAACTATATATATATATATATATATATATATATATATATATATATATATATATATATATATATATATAGTATTTCTTGAAAATTAATTATCTGTCATGGCTTCATTAAAGTTGGGATCATTTTATATGATTCCTGGAGATTTTAGACAGGTGTGATTCAATCATATGTGACCGTCTCATTCTCTGTTCAATTCTCCAAAGCCCCAGGAGTCTCGGCTGGAAAGGTAAATCCATTCAGCTCTATATTGTTACCATTAAGCTTTCTCAGAGCAGATCTCAGGTAATAGAAAAATGCTGTGGTGGGAAGCTAGTCAAGCAATTTTTTGATAAATGGGACCTTTTTTTTTTTTACTCAATGATATCTGTGTCCACACCAAGCAGTCCATCCTCTTCCTTCAGTTGTTGCCTTCTTTAAGTACGACAGATACAGTTTTACATAAAAGTGAAGGCCGCAAATTAAATCCTGCTCTCCGCAACATTCAGTGTTAAAAAACCAGACTTGCATACCTATTTGTTAATTAAAAAATTAACGATGCCATTAAAATTTAGGAATATCATTCAATTATATTTCATAATCTTTAAAACTAATGGTTTTTCTGCTTCTCCTTCCTGAATGACCTTTACTTCTGCAGCAGCAAACGTTTGCACAATGATTTTATGAGGCAGTTTTCATTTAGATTAAAAACCTGGAGTGCTTAATTATTCCTCCTTTGAGTCAGACCAGGAACAATTCCTGACTGGCAATTCAGCTCTCGGGCTGTTAGATCTCTAGTTTGTAGCAGAGAGGAGTTAAGCCATCTGGTACAATTAAAGGAGGAAAAAAAAAAAAGCCGATGAAGAACCCCTAGTGCATGTGTAAAGGTTTGGAATACAAAGCACACAGTTGCAGTATTTCTTTTCCAGCGGGAATGCTTAGTTCAGATATTACCATGAAACTGAGACTCTGTAGATTAGTTTAGTGCTTAAATGTAACAAGGTCATCACTTATTTTAAGTGTCTAATCTCTCTGAAAGATAATAAATGGTCAGTCAAAAGAGCCGATAGTCTTACCTACTTCACTGTCCACTCCTTCACCTCGTTGGACCCTACGTAGCCAACCTGCACCTCCCAATATAATTAGCCCTTTTATGTCACCAGCGCTCTCTCTTTCACAGTGGCTGCTTCAATTCTTTTACCCCCTCCAGGCAGCGACAGCAAACGATAAAAGAGCAATGTAATGAACACTCATTTCCCAGGCACAATATTCTCTGTCGCTGGAATATATTTCACCGGTTCAGAATCCTGAAAGCCAACTCCATTACCAAACTAGCCTTGAAACAAAAATGCACTCTGACAACTTATGTCACCCAGAGAGAATAAACCAACTCTATTTTAACATAATATAGTTTAGGCAAAAAATAATCGGAGTACAAATCAATTATACTTAGCTTCTACAACAGCAGCAGAGTACTGTACGAAACCTTTTGACTTAACTGACAATAATACAGCCAAACCAATGAATAAAAATTAAAATGCTACAGTTTATTTATTTTAAAACGTTTCTTACCCACCCTTCCTGTTGTTCATGGCAGGGTACATCATTACATGCATAACCAAACATGTTTGAACTAAGGAATAAAACAACAAACAAATAAAACATAATAAAATAAAAAAAACATACTCCAGAAGGGATGGAGGGGGCACTAGAATTTTAGCAGTCATATGCTTTCTGAAATAGGATAAAGCTCTATAGAATCAGACTGGCAAGTGAAAAGTGTCAAGGTGTGCAGCTCTCGGTGAGGGGATGTCTAACAAACTCTGACCTGAGGAGTGCAAAGGTCTTGATGGAGCATGGACTTTCATGATTGCGATGGTCCAAGGAGGTGTAAATTGTTAAAAAGGGATTATATAATAGGTGATTAGTTTGTATTGCATCCGATAAATTATCAGGAGCCAATGGAGAGATTGCAATATGGGGGTAATGTGCTCACGAATCGGGGTGCCGGACAGTAGATATGCTGCAGAATTCTGAATAATCTGGAGAGGACAGGTAGTGTATAGTGGGGGGCCTGTAAGGAGGGAGTTGCAATAAGTGATACCAGAGAAGAGAAGAGATTGCAGAACAGTTTGGAAATCACTGGAGTCAAGAAATGGTCTGAGACGCCAAAGTAACCTGAGTTTATGATAAGAGGTTTGTACTAGAGATGGTGCAGAGTCAATGAAGACACCCGAAATGTGAGCAGACTTTGATACTGTGATGGAATGGTTTCTGAAAGTAAATATTTGGAGCATTTTGTACTGTGAATCGGGATATCAAATTTAGGTAAAACAGAAAGCATACTACAAGTTTATTTTGGTTCAACCAGTTTTGAACAGTGGAAAGGCACGCTATGAAAAATTCCTCACTTAAGACCCAGGAAGTTTTACTGGGAAAGAAAAAAACTGACTGTCAGCATGGAGCTTATAGTGGACTCCAAGGACAGTGAGTAAGCGACAGAGAGGAGTCAACAGATGTTGAATAAGGCCGTAGACAACGCTGAACTCTGGGGAACACCAGAGCTAACTGGAAACCAGTTTGATGCGAGACAGCCAATTTTAATTTGTTAATGTCTGCCAGAAAGAGAAGACGTGAACCAAGATAGAACACGACCTAACATTCCTAACGATTCCAGCCGTGAGAGAAGTATTTAGTGCTCAATTGTACCGAATCCTGCAGATGTATCAAGGAGCACCAGAACAAACATTGTTCCTCAATCAAAGCCTCATCTGAGGGTGTCAAAAGTAGATAATAAGAGGAGCTCGGTGCTATGGTATCTTTGGAAATTGGTATTGGTCTAAAATATCGTTTGAATCAAATGTGATACCATTACAGCTTCAAGGATTGTTGTAATATAAGGCAGTGAAGAGACTGGGCGATAATTAGTTAACACAGTCGGGTCAGATGCGGGTTTTTATTGAGCATAGGACAAGCTGATGCTCGTTTGAAAGGTGCTGGAATTGAGCCTCATTCTAGTGAAGCATTGATGAATTGTGTGATGAAACCAGCAGTTTCTACTTTAATTGATTTCAATAAGGTTGTAGAACACGGGGTTAAGAGGAAAGGATGAGGAATTCATTTTACTAATTATCTGTATGATTTCAGAATCTGTTGTTGTCTTAAATTCTTCCTGGATGACGATGTCTAGGGAGAATTCATCATTGATGTAATTACTACTAGGCACTTATATTGAGTTCCTTATACTATTTGTTTTTTTTCAGTAAAGAATGTAGCAAAGGTTTCAGCGATATTTCTTCCCTCAGAAGGGAGTGGCATGACTGGAGGTCAGGACGTGGACTTAATAATCTGATTAACGGAATGATACAGTTCTCTAGGATTGTTAAATGAGTCGGCCAGCTTTGAATATATATAAGCCTTCTTGGCTTTTTTGGTATTTTCCTAGACAAAGCTGATAATTCGATTTATTGTGTACATTTGGGCAATGACGCCATCTGCGTTCTAACCTTCTTCATTCACATTTCTTTTTCTGTAATGAGTTAGTGAACCTTGGGGCATTATACGTTGCCGTTTCCTTCTAAATTCTTTCATTGGTATTACTCTATCTAATGCGGATATCAATACATCGTCTCAAGTAAGTAGGGGCTCATTTGGAGAATCCACGATTTTATCTAAAAGAGGTGTATTATTTTATATTTCTGTTCAGCACTTAGTGCTGTCCAGAGTCCTTACCACTTACCATTAGCACTGAGAAATCCCAACACGCAGTGCTAATGAGTTATCTAAAAATAAGACATAAGGTACTCTGGTATAGGGTAGAAAAGCAGCTATTATAGAATCCACATTTCCCAGAGTATGAAATCTCATTGTAACGGAGCACACAAATATCTTAGTGCTAATAGAGATGCTAACTAGCCTTCTTTTATATAGTTCTTCTACAAACACACATCTGAGGAAATCTATTAAAATTGGCCCCTTCAGCGTTTAAATTAAATATATTTTCAACCACTACTTACAGCTTCTAACACACTACTCAACATATACAGTCCTGATGGCTACAGTTAAAATGTACATCTGTTATGTCATTTTCAGTTTGACAGTAGGAAAATTCTTCTGCGATAGCTTTAACGATTCTTGGTGCAATCTTGCTGCTGCTAATGGTTCAATAGCTACAAATAAAAGCTCTAACTTAAGTGGATCAATCACAATGATGGCATGAGGCCTAATCAATCAACTGGGGCACACAATTCTTCAGGTCTATTGCACATTTTGGCCATTAGTTCATACAAGCACAGACAAAAAAAAGAACAAATACCAATCTGACTCAGACAAAACCTTATTTTCAGAGCTTCAAGCAAGGTACTTTTGAATGTTTAATTTAGGAGTTTATTAGGAATGCCTCTTATATGCTCTTACCTGAAAGAAACAGAAAAATATGGAAGCAGAGAGCAGATAAAGGCTGAGGCCCATCCACTAGATCTAGTACAATACAGCAGACCCAGCTTTCCCCTCGAGTTCCCTCTGTGCTTATCACATGCACACTTTTAGCCACTGGTCACGCTGCTGTATACTCACCAGTGAGGTATTCCAGAACGGCAGCCATGTACACTGGAGCACCAACACCAATTCTGTATTTTGGGTGCCCTTTTTTAATATAACGTAGCATTCTCCCTACTGGGAAAATAACCCCAGCCTTCGCAGACCGGGAGGTCTTGGTCGATTTTTTTTTTCCACCTCTACTGGACATCTTTTCTGCTGCAGGTCACCAATGGCACGCTACAAACCAAAGAACAGATGAATCAAGGCATGGCAGTAACCCTTTCCAGTATTACCTCAGAAATCAGAATAACTGCATAACTCATGTACAAGCAACGTATCTTAGAATTTAAGACATACATTTGGCCCTGCATTATTCACAGGTTGATACAACTCTAGAATGTGGCAGATAAGTTGACAGGCCCTTCTAGTCTGCCCATGTTCACTTTATTGCAATATTGCAGATTTTTTACTTGATCTCTGGCTTTACTTTTGTTTCCCCACTTAGGAATCTTCTGCACCAGTTCCATACGTTCATGAATACTGTTTCCACCTCCACCACTTGGCAGGCTGCTCGATGCATTCATCACCCTTTTCTGTGATGAAATAATTCTTCATGTTACTTCTGACGCCTACCCCCCTTCACCTCATGCCATAATCCCTTGCTCTAGAATTTCCTTGCCACTGAAAAATGCTGGCATCTTGTGTATAATTTATACCTGAATTTGAATATACCCCTCCTCTATGGTACTTGTGTTTACATTTTAAAGGTTCAGGTTGTAATTCTTTTTGTTCAACATTTTCACTCAACACAACAACCATCCAAGAGAAGTGGATCTTGAGATTTCAGGGTCACAGATGTAACTGCACACTTTAAGGAATGCAATTTCTTCCTTCGGTCTTGTCACATCAGAAAAAGGCAACCGAGACCTTGAAAGCTCATATATGTCATCATCCTTGTATGACTGATCTGCACTTCATACGGGTTCATCTTCTATGTGAAGGTAAAAGAGGAATGTGTGTAAAAATGAGTGTTATAAATAAAAGTAGGTTATTCATAAATATAATGTGAAAACCCAAGAAAAGATTTGTATACATCAGGAAGGTCAACTCAATAGATGGCTTAAGAATTGAATTTAGTTTCCCTTCAAGGCCTTTTGAACTGGTGTATTACAAACAGTTTAATAAAAGGAGGGAGCACATGTATTTTTTTATTCAATAAAACTAAACTATTACCAAAGTAGGACATTTCTGAGTAAGCGTTACTGCTTGTGTGTGATAAGTTACTAGTGTGCTCAGTAATTATAATTGCTCTTCCCATTTTCTAATAAGCTTTTTATTTTTGATTCAATTTTCAAATTTAACAGGCAGTATTATCCTGACAAGAAGATATCTTCAATGCAAATTAAGAGATAAGGCAACGACATGGGGGAGAGGAAAACAAAATAAGAGAAATTATGAGCCAGACAAATATACAAGTTGCTGAAACAACCACAGCAGGTACTTCAGAGGTGATCTCAATGTACGCCTGGAGTTGGAATGGATCAAAAAGAAAAAAATAATAGAAGTTCCCACATCTCATTTAACTGATTTATAAGACAAAAAAAAGATGTAAGCTTCTCTGTAGTTCGTCTGCACAGATCAGGGAAACCCAAACTTTATTATCGTATAATAAAAGATCTTTAGGATGAAAAACTGACTTAAGAACCCCGTCTCTACCATATTCTAATGCAGAAAGTCACTAAGAGAATCGTTTACATTTCCACTGACAAGATGGATCTAATCCTTGCAAAGGTTGTAACACAAGGATTCCTTCTCCTATAGTGATAGTCTCCAACATCTCAACCCTATTAATGAGATCAAAATTTATCATAATCTGCCTTGAGACTAATCGTGAGAAAAGGTGAAATATCAAACATTCACACATGGCTATCCCGAACCAAAGTAATCTTCAAAGCTTGAACACTGGCAATGTTCCCTTCACAGCTTGACTCACGCTTCTTATTTATTAAACAACTTATCATGAACTGTCAACTTAGAAGAGGCAGCTGAGGAAAATTCACATACACAACCCGTCAAAGAGGCCTTCATCTGGGAGACAAGAGCCGATACCATTCCCAAAAACACTTCAGAAGGCACCTGAGATAAAGTTGCAAGAACAAACCTAACTGGGTTGAGCACAAAGAGAATTTGCAAACCTGATAATGCCTCCTGAAACTCCGTTCCTGGAACCAGAGGTCTTGCCTCTTCTGAAATCAGTCTCTCCTCAAGCACCTCTCCCTGCCATGTCACTACCACTCCATGCTGCTCTCCAGATCCGTTTTTTTCTGCTGACCCTCCGCCAATATCACCAGCTGGCATCAATTGTCCCTGCATTTCAACATCAGTCATATCACACCATGATTGCAGAGGTGGAAATCTCCCAATGGGGCTTAGATGGACTGCAGGGTTAGCATTAATATCCTCATTTCATGCAAGAGTTATGCAAAAGGAAATACCCAGGAGACAAAGGGCATTTCCCAGAATCCACCTTTTATTTGTGGATTCTGGGATTGATACATGGGTTCAGCAACCCTAGAGGGATGCAACTATATGCTCCATTATCAGAACACATCCACTAGTATACAACATATAGAAATGCCAAGACGCAGGAACAGCTCATTCAGCACTGAATCAGGCAGCAACATGTCTCTCTGCTTTGGGAAGCAGCCTGAGTTAGAATTTATTTTAGTTCAGAAGATAAAAGTGTTCTTATCTGAAATATCACCATCATCTGCAGCCTAAAGAGAGGTGTGTATGTTCCAAGAAGGACAGGATACTGGGCATTTGCTTCAGATTGGCTGAGACACAGATTTGGAGATTCCATACTGGTGAAACTTTGAGGTAATGCACACCTCAGATTAAACAAGCCCTTCTTTTGAAATTTTTTAAAAATCACCAAAAAACCTGAAAATCATCAAGTTAGGCGTTTTTGAGTGCGCCAACATGGGCTGTTAATGTGTGTTAATTAACTTACATTAATGACCCTGGTTAATTATATGCAGATCAATTCAGAGTTCATTTTCTTGCGTGTAAGTTAGCAGCACATTAATGCTGTTAAGGGTTTTTGCATTAGCAAGGCGCCCAAGTATCTTTATTTTGTTTATATTTCGCTTTTCCAGGCACGTGAAAGTGGATTACATTCAGGTATTTTAGGGATTTCTCTATCCAGGGGGCTCACAATCTGATGCAGTGAAGGATGCCCAAGGTCCCAAGGACCAGCAGTTAAGTTTCTCGCATTAACGGATCTGTGTTAACATGTATTAAAGCATGCAAATGTCATTTTAGCAGATGCACATAGATAAGATGATTTGCATTATTTTGCAGCTCATTACCTATTTTGCATAGATTTTGTATAATTAGCTTTCACAAACATCAAATCAATTAAAAGTACTAACAGTGCTTTTAATGCACATTTATGTTTCTGTGGACATATTCACTTTTTAGTACGGATGGCCCCTCTGAATTTCCAGTTTTGTTTTCTCTTTTTATTTGCGATCTTGCATTGTATCCCATGAGCTTAGCCTGAACAATATTTCTGTTTTTCTTTTACCAACATCTTAGAACGATTGTACAAAACCAAATATTCGGTAGGCGTTCTACTAGAGTTGTTCTGAACCAAGAAACCGATATTTCTCTCGGAGTATGATTCTTAAATCCAGATGTGGAATGAGCATCGGTCTTAAAAACATGGGCTGAAAACCTGTTGGCTCATTTCAGACAGTGGCAAAATGTAGAAGCGGAAAAGTAGAGAGTGGTGCCAATCTAATTTATATTTCTATTCATCTGATGCCACTACAGGACTGAAGGAGGGACGTACTTATATCTGGAGATTGTCATGCAGCAGGAGCTCCCACAGCAGAGGAGATGCCATATTTGAAGATGTAACCATGGGGCCACTGCCACACCCTTTGATTATTCTTATGCTCTCCTATAAAACCTGTATCACACCTCATTTTCCCCTAGATTTATCAAAATGCTATGTTTATAGCAGAAATAGTCCCCGCGATAAAAAAAAAAAAAAAGTGGACGTGGTTAGGCTGATTTCCAAGCTACCACATCACATAGGCAATTTCTGCAACACACGCTACATTATTGCACCTTGCGTTATTTAACACATCACAGCATAAATCAATGTGTCACTCTCTATTTATACCATTATAAGAGGGGGTACTTTTAACTCGGTGCAGAGGGGGTGGTTTTACATTCACAGTAGGAGGTACGAACAGCAAAGATGACATCACTGAAGATTTTCTGCTGTTTGAATATATGAAAGGTACAAGTGCATTTCAACAAAATGATTGAAGGCATCATCAACCGTTTCCTGGTTTGTCGAACTGTTTGCAGTTATCTTCTAAAGACGTTTGCACATCCCTATCCAATATACGGCTCCAGCAGGGTTTTTGCTATTTGACCTCCTTGCTCCCCATTCCAGAAGCAAGACGACGACATGCAGCGTTGAAAATCCTGCAGACCCTGGGGCCAGTCCAGTGGCTCAGTCCTAGCCATCATGCAACGTCGATACACAGTGGCCAGTTCTGGGGCCCATGATTTTGAAGTTCGAGAAGCAGTCTGGGCTGACCAGATTAAACGAGTCCGAAGGGGACAAACAATAAGGAGAACAATCTCTGGGTATTTGTGAATGAAGGCCGATGCTGCTGAATCCCAGACCCAGTTCTGATGATGCTGGAAGCCCAAAGGGGCACAAAGAAAATTCTGGATCCCTTTATCCCAACCCCCCCAAAAATCACGCAGGCCTGCAATGCTGACTGAGAATCTTGCCAGTGTCAGACCAACTGTCAAACAAGTGTCCAAAAGAAATTGTCCAATTATGCTTTAAAACTAAATTTTAGCCACTAAAATATTTCAAGTAGAGTTAAAACTGCAAACCTTTTTGTTTAGGCAGGTGCGTTTGTCGAAACTGCTATTGATCTCAAGTTTTGCAGGATGCTTTGAAGCAGGATGACTGTGCCTGTTTCTTCTGTTTTGGATTCGCTTTAATTTGCTTATTTTATTTTTGCATGTTTTTATGTTCACTACCTATGGCTTCGGTAGAGGCGGTTTATAAATTGTGTAAATAAATATTCCTTTTCAAAAATGAGCAAAACAAACGCTTAAGCAATTGCTCAAGTTGTAGACTTTGCGCACGGAGGGGCGAATTATCAAAACGTTACATGTGTAAAAATGAGCATATTCGTGCATGAGCAACATCTACTTGCATATTCTGTATTTTATAGAAGTAAAAAAGATGCGCTTATTTTCACTCTCATACGCATAGATGCGCGCATAAAAGGAGTGACATAAAAGCATTTCAGGGCGAGGCAAACACTTGCACACGCAAGTTGCTATTTTAAAAGACACTTACACGTGTACATTTGTCAACCCTCTCACTTATTTTTTACATCTCTTATTTATCTGGCATAAGTGATATTAAATGTGTAGTAATGATGGGCGAGAGGTCTGGATAAACTGGGGGGGGGGGGGGGGGGGGAGGGGAGGGGTTGGGTTTCCAGGCTGGTCTTGATGATCTGGAGGACTGGGCATCCTTAAAAAGCAAAATACAATACGATGGCAACATGAATCCAAGTGCCTTTCAAACATAGAATCATCCACACACAGGGATAACCTGGGGTCTTGCTGTCAAAATGCTTTGGCGAGAGCTAATACAGTGTTAGCCATCTCAATAAGATGCACACGTTCCTAGTTTAGACAATTTAGCATATTCCATCAAAGGTTTTTTTCCCCACTCTAATCTGAGATGGTGAGAGAACTCCCCTGTTTGCCATGGATAATGCCGTTTCATGATATTCTATAACAGGGTCGAATCATTAACCGACTTTTAAACATAATTATCCAGTAGTGGATTTAAAAACTAATGAGCTGTTAAGTCAAGCAGTTGGCACTCACTTACTAAACAGGTTTTGTTCTATGCAGTGCTGACTCTGATCAATGGCTTACAGTCCCACGGTGATTTTACTCAGTAAATTAAAGTGAGAGATTTTAGAACAGTATCCCTTTTCTCTTTGCACAGCAATAATAAAGCTCGTAAATACAGAAGAGCTCTCTAACCTGGATCTCACTTAGGGGTATATTTACTAAAATGTGTTAACGTGTGTTGCTGCACATTGTTAGTAAATAGGCCCCATTGAGATTAATGAAGCCTATTTACTAACCACACGTTTTATTAAATAGGGACACATTTACCATATAGTTGGAAAGATGGTGTGGGACTCACACTACCTCAGGTATATTTTAGTAATTCAATTTATATTATTTTTTTATTGCCCTGGCAGTTTCCGCTCGCTCCTTTGCGCTTCCAGCTCAATGAGAACCAGCCTCTGTTGACCACTGTGCCATAAGTTTGAATTTTCCAGCACCTTCAACGTAACCCTACTGAAAATGACCTGCACCTCATCAGGTTCCACTCATCAATAGCATGACCTGTAGGACTGTGGTGGACGTCCCCACAGGATTAGGCCCACGATAACTTTCAGAAACCGGCATCAGACTCGCACTCCTGGGGGAAATTTTGCGCCACTGCACAAATCAGAATTCCACTCGTGGACTTTTCTAGTTAACATGTGGAATTTGGTAGGGGGGGACGGGGGACGAGGTGGAAACGTTTTCGCAGACAGCCAGAACAGGAGGGAGGTGACCGCATCGGCCCGAGGGGGTTGGAAGAGAACGGCATGGTCTTCTTCAGCATTCAGCTACTTTTTTTTTTTATTTTAAAACTGCTGGCTGCCACTGCCGCTTCTCCTCAGGGGAGATGTAGTAGCCTCCTCGCTTGCTCCGCAGCAGCAGCGGACAGCTGAGTAGGGTGGTGGCAGAATTTCAGTTCTCCTCTCCCCAGTGGCCTTACTCACACTCACTGCCCCAGGCTCTGAAGTCGCCGGCTGTTCCGTGCTTCTGGGGGGGGGGGGGGGGGGGGGGGGGGGGTGCAGCTGGTCAGCAGGTTGCCCTGTTTGGGGGCTTTGTATGGTTTGGTTTGGTTTTAATTGTTCAGGTGGCTGGGGGAGGGAGGGAAGATGGGTAAAAGGGAATTTAATGTTGGGAGGGAGAGAGCTAGAGCTGAGCCTGAGAAAGGGTGGTAGAGCTGGGGTAAGGGGCTGATATACTTTCACAGTACTCGTGGGGGAATTCTTTAAAATTCTGTACCTGGCAGTCATTATGTTTTTTTGACAAATATCTGCAGAATTTTAAAACATTTTTGAGAGTTCTCCCAAGAGTAACAGATGGATTGAACCAGTCCTTAAAAGCTTTTTCCCCTGTGTTGAAAAACATTAAAAAGTGGTTCAGAGTCCTCGCGCATCATAGAAAAGTTGTATAAGCTCCCTGTACATGGCATTTTCAGAACTGCCCCGGTTTATAAACCCATGATACACTGTTTCATTACAAAATGCATGATTCTTCTATTTCCTGATATGCACAGTCATCAGGAACTGTGTGGAAAAAAAAGACTATTGAGCCTAGCCTGGTATCAACTCAAGCTAAGAGCAAGAAGCTAAAAATACTTGCACACATATCAAAGTCCATCGAGTCTAGCTTCCTGTCTGGTCACTGGGAGGTACCCAGCAGATCCAGTCCTTCTTGCTCACTCCCAGGGATAAGCAGAGGCATTCCCAAGTCTATCTGGCTACTAATCGTTTATGGCCTTTTCCTTCAGGAACTGTCCAAATGCCTTTTAAACCCAGCTATGCTAGATGCTTTGACCACTTTCTCCTCCAACAAATCTCACAGTTTGATTGTGTCTCTCTCCGATTTGTTTTAAATCTGCTACCTGTTAATTTCATGGAGTATCCCCTAGTCTTGATAAGAACATAAGAAATTGCCATACTGGGTCAGACCAAGGGTCCATCAAGCCCAGCATCCTGTTTCCAACAGAGGCCAAACCAGGCCACAAGAGCCTGGCAATTATTCAAACACTAAGAAGATCCCATGCTACTGATGCAATTAATAGCAGTGGCTATTCCCTAAGTAACCTTGATTAATAGCCGTTAATGGACTTCTCCTCCAAGAACTTATCCAAACCTTTTTTGAACCCAGCTACACTAACTGCACTAACCACATCCTCTGGCAACAAATTCCAGAGCTTTATTGTGCGTTGAGTGAAAAAGAATTTTCTCTGATTAGTCTTGAACGTGCTACTTGCTAACTTCATGGAATGCCCCCTAGTCCTTCTATTATTCGAAAGTGTAAATAACTAAGACACATCTACTCGTTCAAGACCTCTCATGATCTTAAAGACCTCTATCATATCCCCACTTAGCCGTCTCTTCTTCAAGCTGAACAGCCCTAACCTCTTCAGCCTTTCCTCATAGGGGAGCTGTTCCATCCCCCTTATCATTTTGGATGCCCTTCTCTGTACCTTCTCCATCGCAACTATATCTTTTTTGAGATGCGGAGACCAGAATTGTACACAGTATTCAAGGTGTGGTCTCACCATGGAGCAATATAGAGGCATTATGACATTTTCCGATTTATTAACCATTCCCTTCCTAATAATTCCTAACATTCTGTTTGCTTTTTTGACTGCTGCAGCACACTGAGCCGACGATTTTAAAGTATTATCCACTATGATGCCTAGATCTTTTTCCTGGGTGGTAGCTCCTAATATGGAACCTAACCGTGTAACCACAGCAAGGGTTATTTTTCCCTATATGCAACACCTTGCACTTGTCCACACTAAATTTCATCTGCCATTTGGATGCCCAATCTTCCAGTCTTGCAAGGTCCTCCTGTAATGTATCAGTCTGCTTGCAATTTAACTACTCTGAATAATTTTGTATCATCCGCAAATTTGATAACCTCACTCATTGTATTCCTTTCCAGATCATTTATATATATATTGAAAAGCACTGGTCCAAGTACAGATCCCTGAGGTACTCCACTGTTTACCCTTTTCCACTGAGAAAATTGACCATTTAATCCTACTCTCTGTTTCCTGTCTTTTAACCAGTTTGTAATCCATGAAAGGACATCGCCTCCTATCCCATGACTTTTTAGTTTTCGTAGAAGCCTCTCATGAGGGACTTTGTCAAACGCCTTCTGAAAATCCAAATACACTACATCTACCGTTTCACCTTTATCCACATGTTTATTAACCCCTTCAAAAAAATGAAGCAGATTTGTTAGGCAAGACTTCCCTTGGGTAAAGCCATGTTGACTGTGTTCCATTAAATCATGTCTTTCTATATGCTCTACGATTTTGAAAGGGTAAATATTCATCCCAGCTCACACGTGATTTTATATACCTCTATCATATCCCTCTCATTTCTTTCTTTTGCAGCCTGAAGAGCCCTAACCTGTTTAGCCTGTTTTTGTAAGGGAGCCATTCCATCTCATTTATCATTTTTTCTTACCCGTCACTGTACTTTTTCTAGTTCCGCTCTTAAGTGTGGTCGCACCATCTATCAATACAGAGACATAATTAGTCTCCATTCCTTTCCCAATAATTCCTAATATTCTATTTTCTATTCCGACCATCACCACACATGGTTGAAAATTTCAATATATTGTTCACAATGATTCCAATATCCTTTCCTGAGCAGCGACTCCTAATATGGAGCCCTTGTGTAACTATAGTTAAGATTTTTTTCCCTATGTGTATTGTTTTGTATTTGTCCACATTATATTTCATCTGCCACTTAAATGGCCAAGTCCCCAGAAAGGCAAGGTCATTCTGCAGTTTCTCACAGTCCATTTTTTTTTTTAACAACTTTGAATAATTGTGTCCACTATTCACCTCTCTCCACTGGGAAAACTGGCCGCTTAGTACAACTTTGTTTCCTATCTTTTAACCAGTTACCATTCCACAATAGGACATTGCCTCCTATCCCGTGACTTTTTTTCCTGCACTGTACAAGGATCACCATTCACGTCACAAACACATCACAGAGTTCCACAACTCTGAGGTTTCCTTTGCTCTGCACTCCTCCTGTCATGCCATTCTGCTACATCTCACACAAAGGAGAAAACCAATCTGCACCCAATGAACAGAGCAAGGCCACCTGCGTTTCATACTACCTGCCCATAGGAGTTAGCAGGCAAGCATTATTTCCAAGCAAGCTATTACATATAACAAACCCCCATCTAACCTTCAGACAGCATGGAAATCTGAGACACAATGGGTCAGCCATCTAGATTGGAGATGGGGGTCGAAAATGGAGAAAAATCAGGCAAAAAAGAATCTCTTCTATGTTTGTTTCAGAAAGCAGTATTGCTTAATGGTGGGCTAGAACAAGAAGTATGATCTGGTGATCAATTTCTGGTCAGTTTCACCCATTCCCATAGATCGGTGGTTCTCAACCCTGTCCTGGGGACCCCTCCAGCCAGTCGGGTTTTCATGATATCCACAATGAATATGCATGAGAGAAAATTTGCATACACTGCCTCCATAACATGCAAATTTTCTCTCATGCATATTCATTGTGGATATCATGAAAACCCGACTGGCTGGGGGGGTCCCCAGGACAGGGTTGAGAACCACTGCCATAGATACTATCATCACAAAGTAGTCGTCTACAGACCAAGAAAACCAGGGATCAAATCCTGCTTCTTCCACCAACGTTCCTTTGTGAACTTAGGCAACTTCAGGTAAATTTTACAAGCCCTCCACGCAGCAAAGCCAGGAGATATGCGAGTATCTCGGACCGGTGCGTGCCACGTGGATTTTAGGAAGCGCAAGTACACGCATATTTCCTGGTACATGCACAAATCAAAAAAATTGAAAAAGGAGCAGGGCATGGCCTGGGCATTCCGGGAAGACACCCTGAAATGTGCAAATAGGTATTTAAGAGCAGAAGTGTGCGCCAGGATCCCCTACTGCATAACTTTACTTCTGCTCTGGATGGCGTTTAAGTATTAAAATTAAAAAAAAAAAACCTAGGTGAGTCAGCGGGATTTTAAGGGTTGGGATTAAAAGGGTAAAAGGGAGGCTAAATAATGGGGAATTAGAAAGTCCGATCCGTTAACTGGGTGAACTGAGAACTGGGAAAAAGGGCTACTGCGTCAGCATGAATCGTTTTTAAAATCCTCCCTAATTATGCAGTAGAGCCGGCATTTCTGCGCACATGCGCGTGTCCATATAAAATTGTGCACGCATGTACATGCGTACAGCCGCTTTTATATCATGCATGCATATACAGATATAGGTTATAAAATCGCTGCACCCATTGGCACGAGCCGGCATACGCGCATACATGTACGCCCACCCAGCTGTTTGAACGTTACCGTCTTTATCTCCCACTGCCTCAGCTGCCTATTTAGATTACAAAATCTTTGGGGCAAGATTTGTAGTACCTGAACACATATCACCATTGTACCGCACAGTGCAAATCCAGTACCACTGTAAAATAAGTATATGTCTAGAAAGCCTCTTGTGACTTCTATAATACTCCTCCCACAAATTCACTCAAAATCTGAAAAGCTCCACAGTGCAACAGCCAGAATTGTGGCCTCAGTATATCACTTCCTTCAAACAAACTCACTAGAAAACTTTTGGATTAAAAGTTCTTTTCTCTGAAAACACTCAGTACAAAAAGATTTATGCAGGAATATTAGCATGGCGGTATATAACTCTGCTTGCAGCACGTGTTCTATGCTTCATGAGATTAACTTGAACTTAAGGCTTCAGTAGTGACAAAAACTCTCTTAGATACTAGACTTTACTGAACTGCAATTCAAAAATTGGTGAAAATGGTTTTATTGACAGCTACAGTACACAATGAGCACCCCAGGTGTCCAACTTCTAATTAATTTTTCTCACCACTTGTTTCCCTCCCTCAAACCCCTCTAGGAATGCATTGGGAGGGGATCAACATACAAAATCCAATTCCCTCCTTACCTATTGCTAAGCAACAAGCACACAACAATCTTACATTCTGATTGCGAGAGCCACAGATCATTTTCAAGTAAGCATATATATATATATATATATATATATGCACGGAAGCTGTGGGGTAAAGACGTGTATTTTATAATACTCACATATCCGATATACGTGGAATATAAAATACTTTTGTAACTCTGCATGCAGCCATACATATGCATATGTGCTGCCGCATCAGTTGTTATCCTCTTAGGTGCCAGTCAAAAATTCAGAAGCCAGGGAACATTTTGGTTTTTTGCTTTTTCCTTTTATGATATGTGGCCCAAAAAAAGGAGCAAATACTTAACAGAAGCCAGTACTGTTTCCAGAATAAAGATACAGTATAGAGAAGAAAGCCTTGTGCCTGCAAACGTATACTGTCCTTGACAACAACATTTTGCAAACCACTGCTTTACTACAAATACCAAATAATGGGCCTGATTTACTAAGGCTTTTCTCTCGTGTATATGGGGTGAAAAAAAGCTTAGTATAAATCAGGCCCAATGTATGCAAATCAAATTCTCTTTACTCAATGACAGGGTGGAAATATATTTAGAAAACTTAGGGGTGAATTTTCAGAGTGACTCGCGTACATGCTATTTTATTAAAATGAAACAGATGCACATATTTTTGCTTTTTTGCACGCCTATTTATGCACGTCAAAAGGGGCATAAGAACATAAGAAAATGCCATACTGGGTCAGACCAAGGGTCCATCAAGCCCAGCATCCTGCTTTCAACAGTGGCCAATCCAGGCCACAAGAACATGGCAAGTACCCAAAAACTAAGTCTATTCTATGTTACCATTGCTAATGGCAGTGGCTATTCTCTAGGTGAACTTAATAGCAGGTAATGGACTTCTCCTCCAAGAACTTATCCAATCCTTTTTTAAACACAGCTATACTAACTGCACTAACCACATCCTCTGGCAACAAATTCCAGAGTTTAATTGTGCATTGAGTAAAAAAGAACTTTCTCTGATTAGTTTTAAATGTGCCCCATGCTAACTTCATGGAGTGCCCTCTAGTCTTTCTACTATCTGAAAGAGTAAATAACCGATTCACATCTACCCGTTCTAGACCTCTCATGATTTTAAACACCTCTATCATATCCCCCCTCAGTCGTCTCTTCTCCAAGCTGAAAAGTCCTAACCTCTTTAGTCTTTCCTCATAGGGGAGTTGTTTCATTCCCCTTATCATTTTGGTAGCCCTTCTCTGTAGAGGGGTCCTGGGGCTGGACCAGCATTTATGCATATAAAGTGCTATTTTAATTCGCCAACTAACTCATGTAATTTTACACCTAATTATCTTGCATAAGTGATATTAAACGTATTTGTGTATTATTGGTCGGGCGAACTGTGGGGAGGTCAGGCTGAAGAACCAGGAGGGTCGTGATGACCTAGACAAGGACTGGGTGAACAGTGTAACTTGGGGACCCTACTACTACTGACTGGAAAACCAACCTTTTGAAAATGGATATAATCTGAGCACATTCAAAAATGACATTTGGGTTTTCCACCCAAGGTCCTTATCTAATCACATTATTTCTTCATGGAAGATATGCAAGCTTCAGTGAGGATTGCAATACTGAAAATCTTTAGGTAATCTTGAGTTTGGACTTAATCTGTATGTTTTCGTACCAAGATATTTTTGAGAAGATGGACTCCACGTGATTCAACACATAGGAAACTCATTAGCAACCTTCCGTAACAGATACCTTTTTTTGTATGAATTTTTTTTTTGTTTTAAATCTAGTTGAATCTTATTTCAAAGGTGGTGTTTTAATGGGGATAGCACCATGTTTGTTTGGTTCAAAGTGATTTTGAATAAAGAGCTTGATAGCTCAAAAAACAAACTGGTAATTTCAATTACACGCACATGTTTAAAATATACCAATATTTGCGAATAAATCCTACGTTATTTTCACATGTAAAATATATTCATGTATATTTTTAAAATAAGTAAGAAAAATATGTGCTTTCAATGCATTGAATGTATTCTCACATAAGCGTATATATATATGCACGGAAGCTGTGGGGTAAAGACGTGTATTTTATAATACTCACATATCCGATATACGTGGAATATAAAATACTTTTGTAACTCTGCATGCAGCCATACATATGCATATGTGCTGCCGCATCAGTTGTTATCCTCTTAGGTGCCAGTCAAAAATTCAGAAGCCAGGGAACATTTTGGTTTTTTGCTTTTTATGTTGGTGCTATTTAGTCCCCTGTCCCCCCCATTTTGCTTTTCTTTTGTCATATCTGGTTTTTTTTTTTTTAAATTAATTTTTGTTTCCCTAAATTTTAGGAAACAAGTGCTAAATTTTAGGTGCCCAGGCTCTCAGGAATTTCTAGTACAACAATAATTTTGGAACCCAACACTTATTTTTCAATTGCTAGAATGTGCTGCAACCCATACATAGCTTACTTGCCATTTTTTCTTGAAAGCAAATCATGTAATATCACAAAAGGCTCGATTCAAACTCAGAGCTGACAGTTGTGTCAGGCAGAGAGGATATTTGCAAATCATAAACTAAAAACGCTACAATTCCCCCCCCCCCCCCCCTCCAAAAACATAAACGTAATCAGATAATCTGATATCAGTTTGACCATTCTTGGTCTTTTGTCCTCTAGGTAGAAGATACTAGTGTTTGAATCAGACTCTTAGAACCTTGTCATTATTTGAAATCATATACTTAAACATATTGATTTAAATACCTATATTCATACTGAATTCCTTGCAATTATTTGCATATATATTTTTACTGCCCGGTCACTTGCTGCCTCCGGATTTCGTCGTCCAAATGACAACGTTAAACAAATTGCCTTCTCTGTATAATTTATGTACAACTATATTTATTTTGTATTTATTTGTTTTTAATTAATTAATTTGTATTTGTATTTGTTTTGTTAATTAATTTGTATCTATTAGGGATTTATTATTTTTAATTTTTTTAATCAATTTGTTTTAATCATTTTATTTAAAGCCTCGGGTTTGTCTCAAAACCCAGAGAGAGTTACCATATTACTGTTCTATGGAATCGTTCTGTTTAATCTGTTTCTTGTAAAGCCATGGGCACTGATTCTAGGCCTTAGGCATTTTGATGTTCCATGTAAACTGGATTGATTTGTTTCCCAACAAGAACTTCGGTATATTAAATAAATAAATAAATAAATAAATAAATATATGCCTAACTTTTTGAAAAATAAATGTAAAACACAGATTCATAAAGACCTAAAAATGCCATTTTTTTTTTGCAACCAAATCAATGTGTTATGAACTTGTACACCCAGTTTTAGATACTGAAAATCCATTTAAGCGCATTCAGCCAATCTACACTGGTACCTTATTTTTTTTATGGGGACAGGACCTGAAATTTGTCCTCATTATGCACTGAATACATGTGTTTTGTTGCTTTCCAGTCCCCCTGGGAGAGAGGGAGGGGGAATAGAAAATCAGAGCCTCTTCAAACATATAATCATCGGCTTACATCAATTTAAAAAAAAGTGTTTCTCTCATCACCTTTGAATTGTCCAGATGTAAACTACAGAGCACAGATGCAGTACACCTTAATCTCATCGATTGATCATACATCTGCGATTGAGTTCCAAACAATCTGTGATGTGCAGCAATTAAATTATCAGTCTCTACAATCTGGTAGAAAGGGGTGAATACAGATTACTGAAAAAGGAAAGTGCTTGTAGGTTTAAGTCCCTGGGGTAAAAAGCACTTGACGCAAGCTGTTTTGGTTCTTTGCTGCGAATAGGCGTGCAAAAAAAAAAAAAAAAGCTCGATCGAGCTAAAACACAAAAACAAGTGACCATCACAGCTAACCTGCAGCTCATTTCTGGGTTGCAATGCCCTTTTAAACAAAGAAGAAACAGCAATTGACAAAGCTACCATAAGATATCTGTACGAACTTTGATTTGTTTCCGCTGTAAGCAGGCACGGGAAGGAGAAAACACGATCCAAATATGCCTAGCACTGCAGCATAACGTAATTACTGGTCGCAGTTTACGGAGCTGGGGACAAAAAAAAAGGGAGATCGACTGCCTCAAAGCAACTGCTACGTTCTGAAATATACAATTTATTTTTTTTTTAAAGATGAGGGAAGAGTTCCCGCTTCACCGCATGTGCCAATAACCCGGCGAGCTTCAACAATAAAGAGCTGGAAGCGCGTCCACTCCGGTCACTTACAGTAAGACTCCGGGCAATATGTCTCCTGCCTTTCCCTCTGAGCTGCCGTATGAACTGGAACAAGTAAAGGCAGCGCTTGCACAACCCACCCACCCAGAATGCACCCCAAGCGCAGACGTCACATCCCCTCCCATCCTGCACCGCGGCTGGCCGAGGGCAGGGCAATAGCTGTCCAAGTTCCGTCCCTGCCGGACCCCGCCTCGCCTGGTGACGTAAGGACGCAGAGCGATTTTCTGATTGGCGCCTGCCAGAAATCTCACAGTCGGTCACTGAACGGCGCCTTCTGATTGGCTCGCGGTTACTTCCTTTCCACCTCACGCTCGCGTGAGCTGCACCTCTGTGTTAGCTCTGACAGTGTCACTGTCAGGCTGAGGGTTGGGTTAGCAGTTACTGAGTGCAAGTAGTATCTGCTTACTGCATCAACAAGAAATAAATATATTTTTGTTTGCAGTTTTGAGGATAATTAAGGAAGCTTAGCCAGTTAGGGCGTGGGCTGCATAACTGGGCAGGCGTCCTGGTGCAGGGATGGGGGCGGGGAGGTAAAGGGAAGGAACAAAAGAGAAGGAAGAGACAATTCAAAAGTAATCATAATTACTTTTTTCAAAAGTATTTGTGATTCATTTCAGTTCAATTCAAAATTGATCAATTCAATTGATCAATTCAATTCAAAATTGTCAATTCAAAATTGACAATTCAAAAGTAATCATAATATTCTACACCCGTCAGAATACGGTTTTCGAAAAGAACACAATACTGAAACCCTCCTCATCTCACTCCTTGATCAAATTTACATCGGTTTTGACAAAGGTCAATCATTCCTTCTGAAGGAGTTCAATCTTATGACTAATCGTTGAATGAGAAAACTGAAAACTTCTAGTTAACAACGCCAGCAGTGAAACGCATTGCAACGCACAGCCATATTGAATGTACTAACATTTGAAACGCAATGGCATGCATTACGTACATACATACTGACATTCAGTGAAACGCACTACCATTTTGTAATAATAATTTGTATTGTATTAATACGATTGCTGCTATAAAATGTCTAACATATCACGTCAATTAAATGACGAAAACAATGGTCTGATTATAAGCTACACCTACTTGAAAGAATGTATAAAAGTCCACTCCTCACGGGGAGGGGCATGCAGTTGTACTAAGCCATTGTCTTAGCTGCATCTTGCTGGCAATAAAAGTCTATCTTTACGGATCAGTTGTCTGGACCTCTTTCCTGACTTTTAGAGACGGTTACACTTCTAGCCCTTCTTGACATCTCCGCAGCTTTCGATACTGTAAATCACAATACTCTACTAAACCGGCTATCAGATATAGGTATTGCAGGATCAGCTCTCAGATGGTTCGACTCCTTCCTTAGCAACAGAGGCTATAAGGTTAAAATCAATAACAAGGAATCCTCTCATACTAACGCCCCATTCGGAGTTCCTCAGGGCTCCTCCTTATCGCCCACCCTGTTTAACATCTACATACTCCCTCTCTGCCATGTATTCTCAAATCTGAAACTTAAGTTCTATATATATGCCGACGATGTACAAATTTTAATCCCCATATTCAGCTCACTGGACTCAACACTCAAATTATGGAACTCTCATTTACAAACGATCAACCATCACCTTTCAAGCATTAACCTGGTGCTCAACACTTCCAAGACTGAACTACTGCTAATCACCCCAGAAGGCAGTCCCTTTCATAACCAACTGCATTCTAACATACGTTCACTTCGAAAATATTGGCTCAAGTCTGTGTGCACAAGTTTAGCCCCAAATGCACAATTATAAAATGACCCTCCCTATGCTTCTACTTTTTACATCCATGGAGAAAAGAAGATAAACGGGTTTGAAAGTGTGCAGCCTTTTACACTATTGGTACTGTCTCTTGTTATCTTTTCCTATGCTGAAAGCTGTCTTCCATTCATGTGCTGCCAATTTCTCCTCAAGGGACTCTCTTACCACTTTTGCTACACTTGGTAAGACGCCTTCATTTTGCTTTCCAGCATACGGAGTACTGTAAAATATTATATAAATCCAGGAGTGTGCACTTACATTATTTTCATATTTTTTTTATTTCATTTATGGTTTAATGTATTTATTTGAAACAAAAAAAACCAAGAGAGAAAAAAAACAAAAAGAAAAGAAAAAAAGTAGGCTGGGGTCCCCACTATCATGCGAACCCCCCCCCCCCCCCCCCCCCCTAGTCCCGATGCAGCAAAAGTTTGGTCCGAGAAGACGATTATTTCCCTACTTTAAACTCTGAATATAGACCCAAATATCCAGCCCAATAAAAAAAAGCACTTCAAGATACAGAAGGTCTGTTCTCTGTGGGAGTTCTAGAATCTATAAAAAAAAAAAAAGTAAGAAGACAAACTTATTTGAGGGGGAAAAAAACCCCCTTGCATTTACAAAGAAATTGAGGGAAAAAAACCTCACCCAATGCTACTACTTTATGTCGCCTTGCCAAAAATGTCTTCCTATGCTCTTGTGTAGCTCTGCAAAAATCAGGAATGGTAACTTTTAAACCGGTGCCTGGGTGCACATGTGCATGCGTTTGTCAGCCCGTGCCCAGGGATAATATACACACGTATATGCACGCATATTATAAAAATAGCCTGACTGTGTGCACAAGTGGGCCCATTTTTAAGTGAACGCGCACCTTTGCATGCAAAGCCCGCTTCTGCCATGTAAGTGGGGAAATTTTAAAAAGGACCAACGCCATTGCCTGTTTTACCAGTTCTTCCCCAGTTTGCCCAGTTACCATCTAGGTCCTCCAAACCCACCCCTGGTTTGATAGTCTGTACACCACCCAGTTATTCTAGACCCTTTACCCCCCCCCCCCCCCCCCCTCCAAAATGGCTCGTTAGTTTTTTTTTTAACTTACATGCCATACATAGCAAAAGTAAAGTTATGCGGCCAGGGACCTCTGCCATGTTGGATCGTGTAAGTATTTACACGCAAATTTCTTGGTCAAGTCTCAAAATGCCCATGCCCTGCCCAGACCATACTCACGCCTCACCCCTTTTTTTTTTTTAGAAGTTCTGAGATGTGCGTGCGGCAGCATTTATGTTCGTATCCAGGCGGCTTTTAAAATCTGCTTGGCAGTGCGCCAGCCCAACATATTTGCAAATCCACTAATTTTGGCGCAGGTCAGGCTTTTTAAATTCACCTTTTAATTTTAAACCCCATAATGTAATTAATGTACAGATCAAAAACCAATCAGAGCACCAAATCTTGATCTTGCTGAAAAAAAAAGTCACTAGTAAAGTAGTCCTATGTGCCTCATCCACTACCAAAGAGTCCAAAATCACAGAAATATCTAAAGAAGCTCCTTTTTGTTGTTGTAACTCCTGACAAGACTGCCCAGCTTCTCATCCTTCTTCACAAGGAAAGTAAAATGCCTTCTTGATGAGGGGCATAACTCCTTGTGAAATGCCTAGGATATCTCACATACATGATTTAAAAAGTTCCTCAGGAGATGATATAGAGACAGTTGGAAAATTCATAACTCATAAATTTAGAGTCCTCCCTATATTTTCTATTCTCCAATGTATCACACTCTTATCTTGTATAAGTGACAACAGAACCGGTAAACGTTTTTCCATAGTTTGTGTCTAACAAGTTGCTGAGATTGGGTGACTAGTGCAGCATCTTAAGATTTCATCTAACTGTTCAAATAGAGACAGTCAATAGGGACAAAAGACTCAACGGAAGACATAACAATCCAGATTATATCCAGCGTGATAAGGGAGGGCTTGGGTGTAAGGGGCTTAATAACCAATCCCTCCAGCAATGTGCTTGCACTTGAGATAACATTCGGTGCTTGCAAGGGAGAAGATGAACTTTCCTCGAGAGGCAGCCGCACACCACTGACCTCCAGACTGCCTTTCCTGTCTCCAGCATACTGTAGACTCCGGGCTCCACTGCGGAGAGTGTTCCTTCAGATGCCATCTCACCCCCTGCACTTTTAAGCGAGCCAGTCATGGTGATTTGCAAAGCACTTGCTGATGAAGCCAATGACAAGACTTCCGAGGAGGAAGGAATCTTTGCACTGGGACTCAGAAACTTTCCTGACAGCTTCTAGACACTGTTCTGCTCCTTCAGATCCAGTGACAACACAGCTTTCTCCTGACAGTACCAGGGGCACTGCAAAGAGATCAGGAATTGCCAATTATCACATCGGGGTCGACTGAGGACCACCCACACAACTTTCTCTTCCGTGCAACTTTCTCTTCCGCATAACCATTATAGAAAAAAAAAAGGACAAAATATGCTGAGTGATATAGGAGCTCCTTGCCTCATGTCTTCTCAATCTGCCATCTTGATCCCCCTCTTTTTCATTTTAAATAAACGAAAAAAACAAAATAAAAAATATGTCTGTGCACACACCTAGTAGAGGGTTCAGGGACAAATGAAAAGTGCGCTGTTCTATCTGTGGCAGAAATTTGAATGAAATGGGATGAATGTGCAAAACTTATTAGAGGAACATACA
Source organism: Rhinatrema bivittatum (assembly GCF_901001135.1). Lineage (NCBI taxonomy): Eukaryota > Metazoa > Chordata > Amphibia > Gymnophiona > Rhinatrematidae > Rhinatrema > Rhinatrema bivittatum. The sequence continues at coordinate 47,106,485 of NC_042632.1, read as the reverse complement.
TGGGTGGAGGCAGGAGAGACAATGACACCCAGAGATGATGATTTTATAAGGTAAATTTCCCTGTAGGAAGCAAGGCTAAAAATGACCCCCTTTATCTGTAATCTAACTGGAAATTGATTTCTGTACTCATTTGTTCTAGAGTTTAGCTGGACAGTTAAGGTTATTTACATAGCAGAGGCTAAACTTAAAAATCAAAGATATAGATAATTGGCCCTGTGGTGCAGCGGCAGTACCACAAGCTTTCATGTAGGGGGACCAGGACTCTGGTCCCCAGTCTGACTGGGACATTCATAGCTCCTAAGGCAGTGGTCCCCAACCCTGTCCTGGGGGCCCACCATCTAGTTGGGTTTTCAGGATATCCACAATGAATATGCATGAGAGAAAATTTGCATGTTATTGAGGCAGTGCAATCAAATTTTCTCTCATGCATATTCATTGCGGATGTCCTGAAAACCCGACTGGCTGGTGGGCCCCCAGGACAGGGTTGGGGACCACTGTCCTAAGGGAGGGAGCGGCGGTGATAGAGGCCTTCGCTCAGCAGCGACACCTAGCAGCCAGACTGAGGAGACATGATTGCATACTACTAACAGGCCAACACTCAGGCCAATACTGTACAGGGTGCTCCGGCGGAGCGCACTGTTAACCCGTGTTTGGACGCGCATTTTCGCACGTCCAAACACGGGCCAACACCCCCCCCCCCGAAACTAATAGCGCCCGCAACATGCAAATGCATGTTGCGGGCGCTATTAGTTATTCTTGCGCGAGTCAGTAAGTAAAATGTGTAACCAAGCCACACATTTTACTTTCAGAAATTAAGTCGGAGGGTGTACAGTGCTTTTCTGTACACCCTCCGACTTAATATCATGGCGATATTAAGTCGGAGATCCCCAAAGTAAAAAATAATTTAAATAAAATTTAAAAAAAAATTTAAAACCGGCCCGCGGCTCGCGGGTTGAAAATCGGACACTCAATTTTGCCGGCGTCCGGTTTCCGAACCCGTGGCTGTCAGCGGGTTTGAGAACCGACGCCGGCAAAATTGAGCGTCGGCTGTCAAATTCGATGACAGCCGCCGCTCCTGTCGAAAAAGAGGCGCTAGGGACGCGCTAGTGTCCCTAGCGCCTCTTTTTGCCGCGGGCCCTCCTTGAATACAGAATCGCGTGCACAGGAAAGTGACCTGTGCGCACGTGTCGGGAGAGCGACTTTTACTGTATCGGCCTGACTGGAAGGTGCACTCGGCCAAGCGCACGGTTTAACATGCGCTTGGACGCGCGTTTTCAACAAGTGTCTACTACCCCTTATACTGTAAGGAGTTTAGCATGTAAAAAACGCACGGCCACCCCCCCCCCCCCAAAACTAATAGCGCTCATCACATGCAAATGCATGATGATGAGGCTATTAGCTATTCACCCGGGATATGAAAGTAAAATGTGCGGCCCAAAAAAGTGTACAGATAAGCAGAAAAAACTGCTCAATTTTACCAGCGTCCGTTTCCCTAACTTATGGGTGTCAGCGGGTTTGGAAAACTGATGCTCGTAAAATTGAGCATCTGTTTTCTGAACTCACTGATAGCCGCTGACAGCCATCTCTCCTGGGTTTCACTGCTAAGGAAGCGCTAGGGCACGCTATCCTCCCTAGTGTCTCCTTTTTAGCGTGACCCCTCATTTAAATACAGGATCATGTGCCCAGGAGAGGTGGCTGGGCGCGTGTTGGAGAAAGTGGGCGCTCATTCTCCCGCACTTCTTATTGAATCAGCCTGAAAGAGAGTGTGGTAGTGTGAGCTCTCTCCCCCAGTCAAGGTCTGTCACTGTGATGGTGAAGGAACAGGATATGAAATAGGGTCACATCCATTAGTGATTGGCCTCTGTGCTAAGTGAGAAGAAAGGCTGGCGATATAAAATAGGGATGTGCAGTTGTTTTTAAATGACACAAAAATCATCACACGTATTCGTTTTGGCTTTTTTTTTCATTTCCCAACCAAAAGAACACAACCCCCTCATCCGAACAAAATGTTATTTGGTTTCATTTCTGTGCTAAATTGTTCTAGCATAAACTGAATGTTTTTAGAGCATGCTAAATCGTTTTAGTATGTGCTAAAAAATGTGAATGTGACATTTAAAAAAAAAAAAAAAAAGTAAACAAAATAGAAAAACAAACACAAGTTTTTCCCCCCTATGCACACCCTTAATATAAAATTACCTGAGGAGGAATAACCAATAAAATTTCATAATCACAATAGTGTGATCAATAGGCTCATCATGTTTTTACTGCATCTGTCATGCTAGTATAAGCAAATTTGAAACAAACTTGACCCTTTTTAAACTAGTAATACAATTTCACAAGTTAAAGTCTGTTATGTCTACAAATTTCATTGATTTTACCTTGAACATTCCCTAGTCTACAAATATTTTCTGAAACACTAGATGGCGCAAGAAGTCTAAAGCCACTTAAGAAATAAAAATGTGTGAAAATTGCGCTTTTAACATTTTCAAACCTTTTGCAAAATGTACATTTTCCATATTTATAGATGCACCTGCTGATGACTTATGGTTTTGCAAGTGTCTGCAAAATTTCACTTTTTGCAGACACTTGCACCATTAAACCCTATTTTATTGATTTATTAAAACTTGAAAAGTAACACATTTTGGTTAAATTATTTCTGAAGGAGAAATGTACTTGTTGCATGTTTTTATTTGCAAATCAAAAGCAAGACTTTATCAAATCATGCAGACAAAGCTACTGTGATCAGAACTCTTGGGAAAATGTCTCTGATTTTCTGGCAAGCAGGAGTCCGAGAATGCTTGAGAACTCCTTGTACTTCTATGCCCTTGTCTTCCTTCCCCAGACTCTTGTGCCCATTAGGGATGTGAATCGTTTTAGGACGATTAAAATTATCGTCCGATAATTTTAATATCGTCTTAAACCGTTATGGAACACAATACAATACAGATTCTAACGATTTATCGTTATAAATCGTTAGAATCGTGAGCCGGCACACTAAAACCCCCTAAAACCCACCCCCGACCCTTTAAATTAAATCCCCCACCCTCCCGAACCCCCCCCCCAATAACTTAAATAACCTGCGGGTCCAGCGGCGGTCCGGAACGGCAGCGGTCTGGAACGGGCTCCTGCTTCTGAATCTTGTCGTCTTCAGCCGGCGCCATTTTCCAAAATGGCGCCGAAAAATGGCGGCGGCCATAGACGAAAAAGATTGGACGGCAGGAGGTCCTTCCGGACCCCCGCTGGACTTTTGGCAAGTCTCGTGGGGGTCAGGAGGCCCCCCACAAGCTGGCCAAAAGTTCCTGGAGGTCCAGCGGGGGTCAGGGAGCGATTTCCCGCCGCGAATCGTTTTCGTACGGAAAATGGCGCCGGCAGGAGATCGACTGCAGGAGGTCGTTCAGCGAGGGTTGACGACCTCCTGCAGTCGATCTCCTGCCGGCGCCATTTTCCGTACGAAAACGATTCGCGGCGGGAAATCGCTCCCTGACCCCCGCTGGACCTCCAGGAACTTTTGGCCAGCTTGTGGGGGGCCTCCTGACCCCCACGAGACTTGCCAAAAGTCCAGCGGGGGTCCGGAAGGACCTCCTGCCGTCCAATCTTTTTCGTCTATGGCCGCCGCCATTTTTCGGCGCCATTTTGGAAAATGGCGCCGGCTGAAGACGACAAGATTCAGGAGCAGGAGCCCGTTCCGGACCGCTGCCGTTCCGGACCGCCCCTGGCCCACCGCCCCACCTTGGGCCCGTCCCCGGCCCGCCGCCGCGCCCACGGCCCCACCCCCGGCCCACCCATTTTTGAAAGCTCAGGGACATACGCGTGTCCCGGGGCTTGTGCGCTCCGCCGAGCCTATGCAAAATAGGCTCGGCATGCACAGGGGTAGGTTTTCGGGGCTTATGTGCGCATCTTGGGGTAGATTTTATAAATTTGCGCGATCGTGTACTTTTGTTCGCGCACCAGGCGCGAACAAAAGTACGCTGGATTTTATAAGATACGCGCGTAGCCGCACGTATCTTATAAAATCCAGGGTCGGCGTGCGCAAGGGGGTGCACATTTGTGTAACCTGTGCGCGCTGAGCCCAACGCGCGCTACCTGTTCCCTCCGAGGCCGCTTCGATTTCAGAGCGGCCTCGGAGGGAACTTTCCTTCGTCCTCCCCCCTCCTTCCCCTCCCTTCCCCTACCTACTTCACCCCCCGGCCCTATCTAAACCCCCCCCCTTACCTTTGTTGGCAGATTTACGCCTGCTGAAAGCAGATGTAAATCTGTGCGCGCCAGCGGGCTGCTGGCGCGCCATCACCCGACTCGGGGGCTGGTCCATAGGCCTCAACCATGCCCCCAGGCCGGCGCCACGCACCCGGGCCCGCCCCCGAAACGCCACGTCATGCCCCGAAAACGCCGCGTCATTTCGGGAACGCCCCCAACACGCCCCCTCCCCGCCCCTTTTACGAAGCCCCGGGATGTATGCATGTCCCGGGGCTCTGCGCGCGCTGGCGGCCTATGCAAAATAGGCCGCCAGCGCACGTAAATCCAGCCGGATTTACACGCGCAGGGCATTTAAAATCCGCCCCCTTATGCGCATAACCCTTTGAAAATCTACCCCAGTGTGATTTGCTTTGGATTTCAGCAAAGCTTTTGATACTGTCCCGCATAGGAGGCTCGTGAATAAAATGAGAAACTTGGGACGGCGCCAAAGTGGTGGTATGGATTGCAACCTGCTTGACTGACAGGAGACAGTGTGTAATGGTAAATGGAACCTACTCTGAAGAGGGAATGGTGGAAAGTGGAGTGCCTTGAGGATCGGTTTTGGGACCGGTTCTGTTCAGTATTTTTGTGAGTGACATTGTGGAAGGGATAGAATGCAAAGTTTGTCTATTGGCCGATGATATTAAGATCTGTAACAGAGTGGACATACCTGAAGGAGTAGAGAAAATGAAAAGTGAGTTAAGGAAGCTTGAAGAGTGGTCGAAGACTTGGCAGCTGGGATTCAGTGCCAAGAAGTGCAGAATCATGCCTCTGAGGTGCGAATATCCAAAAGAGCTGTATGCTTTGGGGGGAGGGTGGGTGAAAGGATCTTGAGGTAATAATGTCTGGTGATCTGAAGCTGGTGAAGCAGTGCAACAAGGTGATAGCTAAAGCCAGAAGAATGCTGGGTTGCTAGAAAGAGGAATAACCAGTAATAAAAAGGAAGTGATAGTCCCCTTGTACAGGTCCTTGGTGAGGCCTCACCTGGAGTATTCAGTACTGGAGTATTCAGTATTCAGTACTGTGTTCAGTACTGGAGACTGTATCTAAAAAATGATAGAGACAGTTTAGAGGCAGTCCAGAGAAGGGCGGCCAAAATAGTGTGGGGTCTGTATCAGAAGACTTGTGAGGAGAGGCTGAAGGATCTGAATATGTACACCCTGGAAGAGAGGAGGTGCAGGGAAGATATGATGCAGACCTTCAGATTCCTGAAAGGTTTCAGTGATGCATGATTCTCGAACCTTTTCCATCGGAAAGCAAACTGTAGAACTAGGGGTCATGGAATGCCAGGGGGGACTACTCGGAACCAACATCAGCAAATATTTCTTCACGGAGAAGTTGGTGGATACCTGGAATGCCGTTCTGAAGAGGTGGTAAAGACAAAACTTCAAAAAGGCATGGGGATAAACATTGGATCCCTAAAGGCTAGAGGTTGGAAATGAAGGGAAAGGTGCATGGGGGTAACCTGCACGAAGATGTAGTTACTACCCTTAGCAGACATTGCTACCCTAAGAAATTTGCTGGGCAGACTGGATGAACTATGTGTTCTTTTTCTGCCATCGTTACTATGTTACTATATCCCCATGCTGCCACCGCCTACATTTGTTCTATAGGCCATGGCTTCTCCAGGCTCCCATTGCTCCTCTTCGCCTTGTGGCTGGATATGAGTTTGTGATGCCTGTTCTAGTATTGCCATAAGGCAGTCAGAGATCAACTGGGCTCTACACAGCATTGCAAAAGGATCGGCCCAATAGTCCTTAGCTACTTTCATATGCTGTATTTTAATACTGCTGCTTTAATGGACACATTTCTCTCTCTCTCTCTCTCCCCTTGAAGTCTTAATATCACTCCCTAATAAATGTCATTTTCTTCCCCAAAAGCATGTGCTGTGTACGTCAGGATTTCATATTATTTGTGCAGCTATCATTTGACTGTGGAATTCCACCTGCACCTGTAGGCTGACCCTAAAGGAAAGCTTTTGGATTTGAAGGCTTTTAGCAATTAGTCAGTGACTTTTCACTGCTGCTTGCGATGGGTTAGAGGAGGAAAAGGAAGGGGGCATGACCTTGTCCATTAGAGTTGGCCCATGTCAGAGGATCAGGGGCTGATGTTTGAAAGGCTTCTGTTGTAAAGTGGTCTGGAAAGAGGTTACACTGGCTGTTATTAAATGCTGCGAGGAAGCCAAGTGTGTGGGCCCAGAAACCGATATCAAATAAAACCAAGGTCTCTGTTCCAGTTCTTTATGTATGAATAAAAGAATCTTAGGTGCTGTAAAAAAAATGTTTTGTTTTGTTTTTTGGTGCAGTTGCACTCTGTCTCCTTTTCATATTGGTCTGCAGTGTGGAAAAAATACAGGTTTCTAGGGGAAAAAAAAATGTATTCCACGGTTCCTTGGAGTCTCTTTAGCTTTGCTAATGAGTGAGCTCTGTGTAACTGACAAATATTTAGGACGAGAGTTAAGTGGCAGGAAAGCATAGCCCTGCTAATGCTTCCAGTCTTCACAGCCCTGCTAATGCTTCCAGTCTTCACAGCAAATTTAGGCCTAGATTCATCAACATGCTACAAATGTAGCAGAAAGCAAACAAAATGGACGCGGTGAGGCTAATTTCCCGTGTTTCACATCGCATAGGCAATTATCTCGTGGCGTCAGCGCGTCATTTTGCGCGGTGCGCATTGATTCGTGCGTGGCGGGTTATTTTTCTGGTTTATATATATACCGGCTTCCTGCAGCTGCCTCTTTGGGGGTGTGTCAGGAGTTTGGGGAGAGGAAAGGAGAAGGGTGAGCAGTTGGTAGTTGGTTGGAGGTATTTAGCGAGTTCTGAATGAGGTGTCCCCTGTGTCTTGTTTCTCATCTGTTTCCCTTTCCCCTTGTCTATTGTTTTGATTTGTGTGTGTGAAAGTTTTTGTTAGTTTGTGCTCTTTGCCTGTCTCTGTGTTTGAGTGAAGAGTGGTGAGGCATGGTGGTGAGGTGGAGGAGGAGTGGTGAGGCGTGATGGTGAGGTGGAGGAGGAGTGGTGAGGTGTGGTGGTGTTGAGTGGACAGGATGGAGCACGAGAGGCAGGGGGTAGAGAGAAGAGGAGAGGCATGAGGACGAGGGTGGCCATATGGATCAGCAAGGGCCTGCAGCCATAAAACCCCTGAAAGGTGGTGACTAACCTTGGAAATGGACCATTCTGCAAGCTGTTCGCCCCAGGAGTCCTCAGCCTATGTGCTTTAAGGGTGGCCACAGATAGCATAAAGACTGTAACTGATACTAGCTATCACAGCAAGCAATGTTTGTTCCCCCGCATCATATTATAACAACAGTCATTTCTTGAACAGTGATGTTAGATTCTTCATTAGAGGACATAAAGTATATTCAACAGATGAAAGGTTTTTCTGTGCTGCCAGTCAGCGTGTATTCACAAGCCTACATTTATTTATTTATTTATTTATTCAGAATTTTTATATACCGACATTTTTGACAAAAAAATATCAAATCATATCGGTTTCCATATTAACTGAACAATCGCGGCTAAGGCGTTACATTGAAAACAAGTCGTCAGATAACAAATAGTGTGTTAAGGCGTTACATTTAAACAATTTGACAGATAACAAATAACATTGTAAGTAGAACAGTCTTCAAAAACAAACAAACAAATAGCAAATGTCTTCAAAGAGACAAACAAATAGCAAATATTGATAAGAAAAAAATAGTGAATATAAATAGGGCAGGAAAGTAGTGGTAATAGGCAATGGATAATTAAGACGTCTAAGGATGATGGGGAGTAGTGGGAGGAGGAAGGATAGATGGCATTAACTCAAGTTAAGATGAACATTCAAAGGTGTTTGCGGACGATAAGATGTCTCCCTGATGTCCAGTTAAGTCCTTTGACCGTCAGGACGATAAGATGTCTCCCTGATGTCCGGTTAAGTCCTTTGACCAGTGTCCGAGTGATCTTGATTCTCCGGGAAGGAGAATCAAGATCATGAGCTTTCCATACTGGTCCCCTGATGAAGCCTTTCATCAGGTGAAACTTAGGCCTATGTCGGGATGAAAAAAAGGCATCTATAAGAAAAATTCACAGGCAGAAGTTTAAGTTGTTGCTCACTGGTGCTGTTTATCCTAATAACCCGAAAGAGGATTATGGAGAATTATTATGCATAGAAGACCATTGTTGTTATAATATGAGGCGGGGGTGCTGATTTTTTAAGTGGGATGCAGTGTATGATTGGTATGACTGAAGTATGAATGGTTTTTAACAGGGGTGATGGTCTAATATATTTATAAGGAATTGAATAAAAGCATTTTCATTGGAAAATTTATTTGAAAGTAGTAAAAGTTTTATTGGGGTTGTGCAATGTATCTTTACTGTTACTGTGTGTAATCTTTTTGTGCATATACCTGGAAATTTGAAAGGTGCCAGTATACTTTGTTTTGCTCTCGTTCTCTCTTCTCTCTCTCTATATGTATATATTATATATGCTGGTAATGATATATCACTGATAATGTACCAGCCCGTATGCCCATCTCTGAGCACTCCCGATTTTTAAATGAGATCCCGGCTCCTGTAATTTGAGCCCCTGGTGTATTATTCTCAAGAAAATAGGAAAATAGCCATTCATGCATCCTCCCTGCTTACCCTATGAAAACTGGAGAACAGATTGGCCACAGGGTGGCTGATGCTAGGGACTGGCAAGCTGGTTAAGGCTAAATTCAGCCAAGCAGAATTTTTGTTTTTATGTTTTTTGTTTTTTTTTAAACTAAGCCTTCCACGAATGTTTGACATGAGCCTTTCAAAGTCTGTTTTTTAAACCATAGCCTAGGCTGTTGGATGGCTGAGCCTTCTTGACTTTCACCAGAGCAACGAAGGCTGGACTGTTTCCTACAGCTAGCTCGGAAACGTAAGAATCACCTGAACGGGAAATTCAATCATGAGCAGTTCCCAGGGGCATCAGCCAAAACTCTGTTTTCTTGGTCTAATCCCAAACCGCAGTGAACCTTTCCTGTAGCACGATGCTGTCATTATCCTAAATTGCTTGAAATTAGAGCAAAACCGGGCTGGATAAATGTTAGACTTGGGTAATTAGAAACGTTATCTTCTGTGTCTGGTTAGACATGTACTGCTGGACCAGATAATTTAGGAAGCATTTTCCCACCGACACGAAATTTGAGACAGTTCTCAGCAAATCCTAGCCATAAAAAGCTTTCACCTTATACTATATATTTTTTATTTGTTCACCTTTGCTTCCATGCATTCAATGATTCTAATATGGCAACCTCAGGACTTTATCCACACATGGCTAGAAATGATTCACAGGTAATAATCTACAGCAAACCCCCTACAATTGTTATTTTTCATTAGCGAGTTAACTCATTACTTTCTGTGAAGTTAATACAAGGCATAGGTGGGATCTTCTGTTTGTTTTCTCCCAAATTTATGGCATTATGGGCCTTATTCAATAAAGATTTTATCCATAGACACAGGAATTGGGGGGGGGGGGGGGGGGTGACGGATTTTATATTTGAGTAAATCGCTACCTGAAATATTTATTTTGTTTATTACACTACATTTGAAGACTAGTTTCCCAGAGGGAAACTGACTTTATAAAATATCTGTGTGTGTGTCTGTCCTTACCAATGTGTGTCCATCCCAGCAGTATCTTTTGCACTTTTTGTCCAATTTCATTCTTCCATGCTTTTCATGTGCCCCCAACAGCGCCAACACATGCATTCCCTGGGCCCTTTAGTTGCCTGTTGGGATACAGGTCAGTTCCGTACCGCTGACATTTCAGGGAGGAGGTGTGCGTGAAAACTGCCCTGCCACCAGCTAGCAGCCAAGGAAAACTAGGCCTCATGAAATCTTCAGCCTCTCCTTGTTTATACTTCTTTGCATGGTTATGGTTATTTTATTTATATGGCGCCTAAGTAAGAAGACCCCAGGCCGCTAATAATAAAATACTTAAAGCAATAGCTAAAAAATTAACATGACAAAAAACAGAGAAAATCATGACAAAATTACAAAAAGGTATGTAACATAAAAAGGTTCAACAGATCTGAAGAACATTATTGGTAGGCCTGTTCAAACAAAGTTTTCATACGGTACCTAATTACAGAAATCAGGAGTGGCAACCTAGAAGGCACATTTACGAATCTTGGATAGACGAACCTGACGGTCTTTTTCCACATGGCCTCATAAAAAAAGGCTGTTGAGCATGGCATTTTCCCATATCCCTTCTCATATTTTCTGTAGACCAAGAACTGCCTGCCTTTTTTTTCATGCCAGGAGGTGAGCTCTCATCCTTGGCTAATTCCAATGCTGCTCTGTTGTCGGTCACTAGATGTCACTGTAATAGCTGCTGTTGGCTTATTCCTCTGAGCTCCCAGTAGTAAGGCAAGGTAACTGGAGCCAGAAATTCAGACCCACATCTCTCTATAGACACTAGGCCACTGACATGACATGTTGTTTATTCCTGTCTTTAGCAATCTCACTGGTATATACGTTGATTAATGCAGGGGTAGGCAATTTTGGTCCTCAAGGGTCGCAAACCAATCGGGTTTTCAGGATATCCCTCATCTACAAAATTAAATTGTAAGCCCTGTCGGGATAGGGAAATACTTATAGTATCTGAATGTAATCTGCTTTGATGTACACTTTAAAAAAGTGCCAAAAAGTGTAATATAAAAATCGAAATAAATAAATAAATAACGAACATGCATGAAATAGATTTGCTTACAACTGAGGCAGAGTGCATGCGTATTCATTAGGGCTATCCTGAAAACCCGACTGGTTTGCGGCCCTCGAGGAGAGGAGTTGCCCACCCCTGGATTAAAGTGTATCCAGGCCCTTAATAAAGTCTTCCCTGAGCAAAAAGAAAGCTAAGACCAGTGTCCACGGCAGGCTTTTCTCCTGTTATCTGTTGTTCCTCTGCGAATCGCACACTTTATGGCAGCTGCTGCCACAGCAGTTTAGAAAAAGAAATCTTGGCGGCTGATTTGTTTGGGTATTTGGGTTGGGCCATGCATGCCAGGGTCTGATTTTCAAAAGGAATTCTACCCGTTTCAAGCGTGCGCCCTACAGATATCTGATGGCGTCCAGATGTGAATCTTGCTGGAGAATCCTCAAGGTGCAAAGAAATGTATTAACAGTGAAAAGTCATTTTCGGTTTCTGAGAAGGAAAATGAACTCAGAGCCTCCACCCAACTCGGATCAGCTTAGACCAATGCAATGGGCATCATTAGTAAAAGGGTTCGACGGAAACAAATAATGGCTGCCTATTAACAGCTTCTGTGCTGCCCAGCATCTCTTCGCGAGTCTGACTCCTTAATAGACAGTTCAGTGATTTTATTTTGCCACAACACATTTATTTTGTTTTGCCCTCTGTCAGTACTCAAGCTGGCATCGTTAGGTGAAAATCAAGTAGCAACCCATTCAGGAGAATGTGTCAGGGGAGACTGCGCGGCAGCCCGCCCGATGTCTCATTGCCACTGCCAGCACTGTGTGCTACAATGCGGAAGACCTGGGTTTGACTCCCCAGTCATATTTTGGACCATCCAGGTTGGAGAGGTTGCAGAGGCAGCACTCACAGTTGCTGATGGGGGGGAGGGAGTCCTAGTCATTTGTACAACAGCAACACCTAATGGCCAGGTTTAAGACTCCCGATTGATGGATTCTGGAGAGAGCTCTGGTGCATGGCCCTTGGCCGAGGACTGCTGTTGCAGATGTGGTCTGTGTGGACTCTCTCACCTCTGTACAGTTCTTTACACCTGATATGTTACTGGACCTCTGTGCTTTGTATAATTTACCGCATTCAGTTTCCTGTAGCCAAACTTCTCCAGGATCGTTCAGTAAGGTAAAGAAATACTTCCAATGTACTGACAGGCCAAAGTCCAAAGCATCTGGTGTAGAGATAAGATTCAGTGGATGCAAACTTAGTTCTTAGCTAGGTTGGCTTCATAGATTAGTGTATATCTCTGTGTACAATCTCCCTGTCCCACCTGCCTGTTAGGAAGCTTGTTATTGTAATATTTAATCTAAAAGTATTAAAATGAATTACCACAATGTTGATACAGCATACAAGAACACACAATCTAAAGCTTAGAACATTTTAGGACACTTTCAATGACTCACATATACATGTCACATTGACCAGAGACATCTTGGTGCCATAATTGTATGTTGATATTTTTTCTTGGTCTTTACTTGTTAGTTTACAGCATTATTCAATCTCTACCTCCACCCTATTCAATCTCTACCTCACTCCACTCTTCCAGCTCCTATCTGACCTTGGCCTCAAAGTCTACCTTTATGGTGATGACGTTCAAATCATCAGACCTATTCAGGACTCTTTATCTGATGCCCTTAATTGCTGGAGGAACTGCCTTGCCACAATTAATACCTTTCTCACAAACCTCCACCTTGCATTAAATACCTCCAAAACAGAACTGCTACTCATATCACAACACCAACCCCCCCCAAACCTGCCATCACAAATGACCCGACATATAGTGCCATTCCCACGCAGCATTGTTCGAAATCTCGGGGTTCAGACTGAACCTGAAAAAATACATCAAAACAATCCTCAAGGAAGGTTTCTATAAGCTCAATGTGATGAAAAAACTAAAACCATTACTCCATGCTAGTGATTTCCGCACCGTCATCCAAGCCACCCTCTCATCTAAAATTGACTACTGTAACTCCCTACTCCTAGGTCTCCCCTATTCCACTATAAAACCCCTCCAAATGCTGCAGAATGCGGTAGCCAGAACCATATCCAATATCTGTAAATATGACCACATCACTCCCATCCTTAAAGACCTTCACTGGCCCCCGATCCCCTCTCGCATCCTCTATAAAACTCTTACTATGATCCACAAATCCATCTACACCCACAATGCCAACTGGCTTGATGAGCCATTCCGCCTCATATGCTCCAACCAAACCCCCAGAGCTTCCTACAAAGGTACTCTCCACATGCCTTCCCTCAAGAAGGCACACCTCACCTCTACGAGGGACCGAACCCTTTCCATTGCTGGGCCTACTCACTGGAATTCACTACCCACGAACCTCCGGCTTGAGCCATGCACTATTAAATTCAGAGCTAACTTAAAGACCTGGCTCTTCAAACAAGCTTACCCTCAATAACTCTTCTGCACGCTTACACCCTGCTGCGTTCAGCACTTATCCTGAACCCATGTATAAAGTTATGTTTTTTTTCCTTCACTGTAACATTTGTTTACCGGTTTCCGTGTTACTTCAAGAAGCCCGTTGCATTTGTTTTTTACCTTTTTTCTTTGCTACACCTCTGTTCTTATGTAATCCCATCCCCGATTCCTGTTTAATGTAATTTCCAATTTTAGTTCTGCTGTAAACCGATATGATGTAGCTACTAATATCGATATAAAAAAAAGTCTTAAATTAAATTAAATTATTTCACTTTTGCTATTCCATCCTTGAGTTTCACATATTTTTCTATTATAATTTCAGTTAACCCTTTCATTCACCACTGCAGTGCCTGGGCTAAGTGAGTTGCGAGGAGGATATATAAAATAGGGGACTAATCGCTGGGTCTGCAAATAAAGGCTCCTGGCACTGTAGCCCAAAAGAGGGTCCAGTGTAATAAGGTGTGCTGGGCTGGGCATAAACATATGCGCACAGACCAGTGTAAAACTGTGCATACAAATCCGTGCTCCTCCATTTAAGTTCCGTGTTAACGAAGGCATTAGGGGTTACTCACCGATGCAGAGAGGCATGTAGGCTTGTTTTCCTAAAGCTCGAAATTGAACTCCTGGTCAGAGCTAGAGTAAAGTTATTGCAGCTCATGTTAGTCTGTGGAGCTGAACCCGAATGTCATGGTGCGAGGGGGAGTCCTGTACTTGGACATAAAACACAATTTGTGCAGAAATCAAATGCTCTGTGCAGAAAGCATGTTTTATGTGCAGAGAAAATGCTTTGGGCACAAATTTTATTTTATGTGCACGGGTTGTGTTTTGTGCACATAAATTATGCTTTATGTGCAGAGAACATGGTTTACACATAAATCATATTTTTTGCATGCTAAGCATGTCGGTATGCACGTTTGGGTTGACGTACATTTGTATAACTCCTGATGCATTAGCATGCCATTAACTTACTGCATCAGGATTAACATTTTATTTTAAGTGCGCGCTTTAAGAAATTGTATGCTGACTTGCAGCGCAGAGTTTTAACGCTCATCTTATTACATCTGGCCCAGAGGTTGGCTGTGTTTGAGCCATAGGAGGAGGAGAAAACTAATGAGCCAACAAAGAGAACAAAACAAAACAGAGTGAATGACTAGATGGGTCTGCAGTTCTATTTGTCCACATGCGCCATTCAGTCTCCTATTCCCCTACAGCTGGAGGCCACTGTACTTATTTCGGTTTTGGTCATTTTTCAAATTCAGATGGCATTTTTGGGAAAACTACTTTCCCCCCGATCTAATGGTCCATGCTTTAACACCTTAGTCCCATTTCTATGAAAATGGCATGTGTCCTACAATGCCGTCCACACATAAGCATGAGTTTGTTATTTAGTGTACCGATGATAATGTGCCTTGTGTTGCTGCAGTTTATAGAAAACCAATGCTCTTGTACTTCCTGATGTGCACAAGTAGGTGGCACTAAACTCCTTGCTTCCCTCACTGCAGTTTCAACTTTTTCTGGATCTCTGATGTTGCACCTAAATTCTTTATGGAGAGAAGTTCATGTTGTGAAATCTCTGGTGTCTGATGTCTTCTTTCAGTCAACCTTACTGCATAATACAGTAACATAACACAGTAAATGACTCTGTCGTAAAGTACTCGATTGCAACTTATATACCTGGAATGTGGCAATCCTTCCTCTTCCATGTTTTTTCGGTGAGTGGCAGGTTTCTGGTTTGTGCCTCGGATGGGCATCTCTCAGTGCCGGAAATCATGCAGACTGCACGGAGCACCCCTCTCTGTGCGCAGTCTCTGGACTACCCTACGCCTACGAGCATTTGAGAGGTGTAGAGCTTTGTGCAAAATCACAGAGCGCTCCTCTTTAATCCTAATATATAATCGATTTCTGCACTGGCTATGAACTAAAAAATAAAAGAAGCTATGAGGAAAGAGTTGAAAAATAAGAAAATAGAAACACAGTTCATGACACCAGGAAAAAAACCCATATGTCCTATCTAGTCTGCCCATCCACGCCAACTTTAGAGCTTAACAGTCTCTACCACGCCCTCACTGTGCTTATCCCATGATTTCTTGTATTTGGATTAACTTGCACAGAAAGACGTAGAGACAAAAGAAAAGAGAAAGAGAGAGAATGAAAGAAGGTAAGCGAGAGATAAGAAAGGAGTGAGGGAAAGAAGCTTAATTTGCTTAAGTTTACACCTAAATAAATTGCTGATGTCGGTAGTAGAGTTTATGCTCTCAGCGTTGCACTATGTTAATGTGAAAGCCTTTGCCAATGGGAAGTGGAGATGATGAGCAGTAAACACAATTGGTAGAAACCACAATTACAAATGGTATAGTGCTAAAAGTTCACGGATCCTGTGAACTGTGAAAGCTTTGCCATGTCATGCATTTTATAATCACTAATCAGGGGGAAAAGTGAGGCCTTTGAGGGGTGGGGGGAAGGAGGGACACAAACAGGGTTCAAATCCCATTTACATTTCTTATGACGTGGGACAAGTTACTTTATCTCCTGCTGCCTCAGGAACCTTCATAGATCATAAGCTCTTTTGGGGCAGAGATTTGTTATACCTGAAAAAAAAAAAATCTTTCAGTCTGTACAACATTATTTTGTGGTCAGCCATATCGAAAATGGACGATATGTCCAGCATTGCAAGCACAAAACCCTGGGTGGATTCAAGGCCTCTCCTGATGGAATCTTGTAGCGATGCAAGTCAAATTTCTGTACTTAAGGAACATCTAAATCTAAGGGTTAGCATAATTTATCCATTCTTTTTACTACTGCAATAGTATTCACCGGTAGTATTACCTGTGTGCTGCTGGAAGTACCAAACTATTTAGAGCACCCTTACCTGTCACTTATTCTAATATTATGTTTTTATTCTATATCTTCATACGGCATTGAGAGCAATGTACAAAATGCCATACAGCATAACAATCGTTAAATCAATACAGGGATAACAAATTAATAATTAACACAATTCATACAGGTTACAGGAGGTAAGGAGGTCCCAGTGCCAAATACTTTATGTAGGAAAACAGAGGGTGAGGAAGAGATGCAGTAGCTGAAGGAGAAATGGGTATGTGGATCACAGAAGGACATAATTGAAAATAGTCGAACATAAGAACATAAGAAATTGCCATTCTGGGTCAGACCAAGGGTCCATCAAGCCCAGCATCCTGTTTCCAACAGTGGCCAAGCCAGGCTACAAGAACCTGGCAAATACCCAAACAGTAACTGTATCCCATGCTACTGATACCAGTAATAGCAGAGGCCATTCCCTAAGTCAACTTGATTAACAGCAGTTAATGGACTTCTCCTCCAAGAACTTATCCAAACTTTTTTTAAATCCAGCTACCCTAACTGCACTAACCACATCCTCTGGCAATGAATTCCAGAGCTTAATTGTGCGTTGAGTGAAAAAGAAGAGGTAGAGAGGGATGAAGAGAGCAGGCTTGATGCAATGCAAAGGTGGGGTGGGAAGAGTTCTAAAATTAGGGTCACCAAGGGAAGATGCTTAGCTAATTTGTGAAATCAATGTAAGACTACATTTGCTGCAAATACTTATTAGATACATCAGTTTATTTACCAGCATAGTCACCTCCTAGGCACAGTTGGTGAAAGTTTATAAAAGATTCCCTGTCAAAGAAAGCCAGAACCTCCAGGGTAGCATTCTCTGAAATGCTCCCTGTTCCACGCGCAGGTCCCCAGAGGCAGGCAGAGCTCCGGAGTCTCAATGCGAGGATGAGATGATGGTGCAAGGAAGAGGGATTCAGTTTTGTTAGGAACTGGGGAACCTTTTGGGGAAGGGGGGAGTCTTTTCCGAAGGGATAGGCTCCACCTTAACCAAGGTGGAACCAGGCTGCTGACTCTGACCTTTAAAAAGGAGATAAAGCAGTTTTTAAACTAAATCAAAGGGGAAAGCCGACAGTCACTCAACAGTGCATGAGTCAGAGGGAGGTATCTTTGAAGGATACTAATGAAGCATCGGTGTTTACTGAAGAGGATGTTGGGGAGATACCAGTTCTGGAGATAATTTTCAAGGCTGATGATTCAGATGAACTGAACCAAATCATGGTGAACCTGGAAGATGTGGAGGCCAGATTGACAAACTATAGAGTAGTAAATCACCTAGACTGGATGGCATACACCCCAGGGGTATGAAAGAACTAAAAAATAAAATTTCAGACCTATTTCAATTAATTTGTAACCTATCATTAAAATCATCTCTTGTACCTGAAGATTGGAAGATGGCCAATGTAATCCTGATATTTAAAAAGGGTTCAAGGGATGATCCGGGATACTATAGACTTGTGAGCCTGACTTCAGTGCCGGGAAAAATCGTGGAAACTGTTATAAAGTATAACATCACAAAACATTTAGATAGACATGGTTTAATGGGACACAGCCAGCATGGATTTACCCAAGGGAAGTCTTGCCTCACAAATCTCCTACATTTTTTTGAAGGGGTGAATAAACATGTGGAAAAATGTGAACTGGTAGATGTGGTGTATATGGATTTTCAGAAGGTGTTCAACAAAGTCCCACATGAGAGACTTCTAAGAAAACTAAAAAGTCATGTATAGGAAGCAATGTCCTTTTGTGGATTACAAGTTGGTTAGAAGACAAGAAACAGAGAGTAGGATTAAATAGTCTGTTTTTACAGTGGCAAAAGGTAAACAGTGGAGTGCCTCAGGGATCTGTACTTGGACCGGTGCTTTTTAATAAATTTATAAATGATCTGGAAAGGGGTACGATGAGTGAGGTGATCAAATTCGCGAATGACATAATTATGCAGAGTAGTTAAATCTCAAGCAGAATGTGATAAGTTGCAGGAGAACCTTGCAAGACTGGAAGATTGGGCTTCCAAATGGCAGATGAAGTTTAACGTGGACAAGTGCAAAGTGATGCATATAAGGAAAAATATCCCTTGCTGTAGTTATACAATGTCAGGTTCTATCTTAGGAGTTACCACCCAGGAAAGAGATCTAGGCGTGATAGTGAATAATACATGGAAATCATCGGCTCAGTGTGCTGTGGCAATCTAAAAAGCAAACAATGTTAGGAATTATTAAGAAGGGAATGGCAAATAAAATGATGGATGTCATAATGCCTCTGTATCGCTCCAAGGTGAGACCGCATCTTGAATATTGTATGCAATTCTGGTCGCCGCATCTCAAAAAAAAGATATAGTTGCACTGGAGAAAGTGCAGAGAAGAGCAACCAAACTGATAAGGGGCATGGAAGGACTGCCCTTTGAGGTAAAGCTAAGGAAGTTAGGGCTGCTCAGTTTGGAGAAGAGACGACTGAGGGGGGAATATGATAGAGGTTTACAAATTCATGAAAGGGCTTGAAAAAGTTAACGTAAATCAGTTATTTACTCTCTCAGATAATAGAAGGACTCCCTGGGGGCTGTTAGGGGTTTGGTTTTTAGCCTACTTTCTCTGTCTAAGTTCCTCTAATAACTTTTTTGTTTGGTGGCCTCCCCATGTCAAAATTATCAGAACATGTCAAGGGGTCCAACTGGATTCTGACAGGGTTATTTTTGGAGGGGAGGAAATTTGCATACAGTATATGTGCCATCGTGCATGTGGGTACATTCTGGAAAATACGCATCATTAGTTCTGCCTGGAACTTTTATTGTACCTGATACGGGATAGCTGAACCTGATATGAGACTCATTCTTCAGCATGAAAAAAGAATGACTTGAAGCATGCTGCATCAGCAAAGATTTCACATGACCCCATAAGCATCTTTCGATTTAAGCCATAGTAAAGAAGAGACCCAATGGATGAGGGGTTTGGTAATGCGCTTGCAGTTATTGTAAATCAATTGGACTGTTAGGACCTAAATTTGGAAAAACCTTTTTTTACACAGAAACCCCTGTGTCTGTGTGTAAATTGCCATTTGAAAATCAGTTAGGTAGTCTGTGTGCATAAGGGTACATGAGATGCATGGTTTCGCGTGTACTTTTATGCCCTTAGTAAGTTGGGCATTGCGGGGTGGGGGGAAGGGGGCAGAGTTGGGGCAGGGAATCGATTTGCGTGCATACTTTAAATTCTCCAACAGATGCAAATACGCATGCACACAGTTACGCCTGCCGGGTTCCATGCATACCCACAAATTTTCAAGGTGAATTTATGTGCATGAATCCACCTTGAAGGTGTGGTCTGAAGTCTGTGGTTACAGATGTTGTTGGAGATTGGTGGCCCATGTTAGCATATTCACTGGATACATTTTAGTGACATCTTGATTGAACTAATACAAGAATTATCCAAAGAAGCTTTCTTGTGCAGAGGAAAGGTAATTTTCAAAGAGAGAGCTTTACCTGCAGAAATGGCTGTTTAGAAAAATCATGTGACCACTGCATGCGTAAAATTAGGTGCCTGCACCCTCTAAACGCAGACTTTTATATGCCTAGGGGAGGGATGTTCCCTGGGGTGGAGTTTGATTTTTAAAATTATGTTCATAAATTTCCTTTGCTAAACCACGTGCACCAAGTAGCAGATGTAATTGTGCGCTCATAGTTTTGCAGTGGTAAATTTCAAAGATCCATTGTGTGCCTGAGTCACCTTTGAAAATTAGTGTAACTGGTGCACAGACTTGCTGGCTGATTTATGCCCGATATTGTCAAATTACTCCCTATGAGGGCAACGGTGAAAGCCCTTTTCCGGGGCAAATTGCTGTTTTACTCAAGTAAATAGGCTTTTTCATTATTGTCCACACTCTATTTCTTTATTTAATTAAAAAAAAATGTATATCTCGCTCGATCCACTGTGCTGGGCGAGTTACAAAAATAATACACGTGATCATGTGAAAATGACACAGAGAATCAAAATCTAAGACTTGACATCTCAATAATATTCCGAACATAGATAGCAAATATAGGTGGCAGCCATGGCCCAAGGTGTTGGAGGAATCCCGATCTTAAACCAGCCGCAGCAGCTGCTTCCTCTTGGCAGCAGATTGATACGGGCGCACCACAGGGTTCTGCGCCTTCCGCGGCTCTGTCCAGCTCCTCTCTGCAAATTATTGGTGATCCTGGGTGTCTCATATAAACTGTACGCAGACGACATTCAGGGGTTCCCCCCGTTTCCTCATCCTGGCTAGTAACATCTCAATTTCTTTCTCTCTGTTTATCTGCTATAAAACAAAGGTTTTCTCATAACAGATTAATTTTGAATATAGAAAAAACTTGAGTTACTCTATCCGTGTAGATTCCCCAGGGCTGAGGTCCTATTGATTTCATGTTTGAATGTATTTCTCTCCATAGAAAAACACAGGCAAGGAATTTGGGAGTGATTGACTGTGGATGCCTCCTTTTCTATGCGGCATTCATGAAATTAAGAACATTGCTTAGGATAAAACCTTTGCTAAGATCCCATGATTTCCGCTCTGGCTACAGGCACTAATATTTCCATTTATTGATCACTCTAACTCCCCTTTTTCTATGCCTGCCAGCTTGCAGCCCGTGGGCTCTCCAGTTAATACAGAACGCAGCTGCACGCGTCCTTACTGGAACTCTCGTGCAAAAACACCTCACCCCCTATCTTAGTTGCTTTGCACTGGCTCCCAATAGGTTGGAGAATTGCATTTAAAGTTCTGACTCTGATTCACAAATTAGATAATACTCCAGGGATTCCCTGGATTAATTCAGCCTTAAGAATTCACAGACCATCTCGATCCCCTCGCTCTGCCAACAAAGGTTTCCTTGAGGTACCATCTCCCAAGCTCGCTCATTTAACCGAAACAAGAGATCAGGCTTTTTCTGTGGCAAGTACAGTTATTTATTATGTGTTGTTATTTATCTGATATATTCCGCTTTTCAGTCACCTCAGAGCAGATTACATTCAGGTACTGAGGGTATTTCGCCGTCCCCAGTGAGCTCACCGTCTAAGTCTGTACCTGAGGCAGTGGAAGGTGAAGTGACTTGCCCAGTGGAACCTCTCTATCTGAAACTCTTCATCTACTCACAGATGCAAAACAGTTTAAAAAAAAAGACTTAAAAATGGGGATGTAACCTTCAAACCGGCGTGCAGACACACATTTGCATGCATACGTCAGCCCTTTTATAACATACGCGTGCATATGTGCACAAGATTATAAAATAATCTTGCCACGCGCAGTTGTGCGCCCAATTTTAAGTGGGCATGAGCACGTGTGCGCATATCCAGCTTCTACCGCGTAATTTGGGATTTTAAAAGGAGCGCGAGCCCACGCCATTCCTAGTTTACTAGTTCACCCAGTTAACAGCGAGTCCCTCCGACCCCTTTGGTTTGATAGCCTACACTCCCGCCAGATACCCCAGACCCTTTAAACCCCTCAGAAATGGCTCGATCCTTTTATTTTTTTAACTTACACTTCATCCATCGCAAAAGTTAAATTACGTGGCAGGGGACCTCAGTGTGTGTCAATGGCGCATAAAAATTTAGCCCGCTCATCTCTTGGCCAGGCCCCGAAACACCCACATCCCTCCCAGACCACCCACATCCCTGCCCCCCTTTTAAAAAAAAAAAAACTCTGGCAATCGTAGTACTGCAGGAGATACCCGCGTATCTGGGCAGTTTTTAAAATCTGCTTGGTTGCGCGCGAGCCTGACTTACTTGTTGCGCAACCCCTAATTAATGCGCGCGCTGGGCTTTCAAAATTAACCTTACATTTTTAATTATTATTATTTATTTGGTTGTTTTATTTGATTACTTATCTTCTTATCTTTATGAATAGGATCAATACAGCTCCAAGAACTCAGATTTAGTGTGTGTGTGTGTGTGGGAAACGGGTGTGAGTGTGTGTGTGGGGGGGGTGGTGTGTGGGGGGGTAGGGGTCTTGTGGTTAAGTGGAATGTAAATTAAATCCGAGAGGCATCTGAATGGTAATCAATATTTGAAAGAAATACTGGCGTGCCATCTGTATAAACAGTCCAGCTACTGATCTGCTGATAATATTCCTTTCTTACCACCTCATCAAGACTCAGGTAACACCAATAAGCTATTTCTTTTACCCTCCCTCTTCTTTTGGGAACTCATAGGCAACTATTTCCTCCCTCTCTGCCCCCCACAGTGCCTCATCCAGCTCCTAAAAAGGTGGTTGCTATAATTTGGTATGAAGTTTTAAAGACCAGAACAAGGGCATTCAGGGCAAGGAAGTCATCTGGAACTTCCATGGCGACCACGCCAAGTACAAAAAAATGGTGATACCCACTCCATGGATTGAATATTTCACTTTGAAATGATTTTTTTTTCCTTTCGCTTTCTTCCTTGATTTTTTCCTGAGCACATGGCTTGAAAGAAGTAAAAAGAAAAGAAAAAAAACAAAAAAAAGCTTAAATTGTTTTGAATCATTCGTTTTAATATCTGTCATTTCTTTTTAATAATCAGATTTTAACTGTACAAAAATGATCTTCCCTATAAAGAGAACTGATAATTCAAAATTTCATAGATGTACAATAGAGCAAAATGAATGCTACAATATGAGCAGATGTAGTACAAAACAGTCTAGAAGCCATAATCATTAGTGCACAAAATTGCATGGATAAGTCTTCACATAAGCAATGATGAAAGACTCAGAGCAACTCTGTGCAGTGCAGCAAACCATAAATATCTTCAGAGGAGTCTGCTCTGCTCAGTTCAGTGAAGTGCCAGAAAAGAAACCCAGGACTGAGTCTCCATGGGCCGGATCTAAACATCCCCCCAGCCAAGCTTTCCTTTCTCCCTGTGGCAGGGGAAAAGAAAACGCCGCGGGCCAAGCATTTAGGATTTTTGTTCAGCGGAGGCCCGGATTCTTTCTGCATTCTCGGGCCCCGACGACGTTGCAAACTCCACCAGGATTCCACCGTTCCACGGAGCCGGCGGGTTCTCTTTTCCTAAGTTCAGCACCGCTTTTTTTTTTTTTTTTTTTTAATCCGGCGGCGTCCTTTGATCCTAGCAGGCCAGTCGGAGTCCTTTGTGAGATTCCCCCATTGAGACGTATTGGCAGGACGCGAACAGAAATCCTGGCAAGCGGCAGAGTCTGACCGGCTCACGCCGACCGTGACATCACCAGTGGCATCGGGAATCTGGCATGAAGCAAATGCCAGTGTACGCGTCACGTATACCGTTCTGAGCGACATCTGCCCTTTGGGCTCAAGGAAACCGAAGAGAGCTGGTTAAGCGAGGGGGGGGGGGGAAGGCGATGGTCAAAGCTTTTTATCCTTGGCCAAACAGCTGTTTCCCATGCGGAAAAAAGACCCTTGGAGAATTGCCCCTCCCTCACTGAGGTTGAAAATATCCACAGCTGTTCGTATCACGGGGGCTTTTGCCCACATCCAGAAAGAGACAGGGGAAGGCGCAGAGGGAAGTCAGGTGACCAAAAGTTTGAAATGTGGCTTTTATTATAAATGCCCCATTTGCATTTTCTGGGGTTATATTTGCACCTGTTTGAAAGCAGGGGCAAGTGTATACGGGCACATTGAATCTGCTATTCCCCCCCCTCCCCCCCTTGCCTGCGCTGGCTGAATTTTCTAAGAGAAACCCTACTCAGGGTTTACATTTGAAAATGTGCCTGCCGACCCATGGGAACAATGCTTGTAAGCACCACAGGCTGTGAAATAATTAAAGCCATGCCTGCAGATAGAATGCTGTTTTACCTGTAAAAATGGATTGCTGAATTATTGCACACCCTCTACGTGGGTTAAGGCATGAGCGTATATCAACAAATGCATTTTTTTTTTGTAGCAGTTTTTAAGGCAGGGTTAGCTTGAGGAGGGCAATTTCATGCATTATTTTGGATATTCAATACCACTCACTTTGTTTTTCATAAAAACGTACCTGTGCAAATCGCAGGTGCAAATCCGTGTGGGTATTTTTGAGGAGAGAGATAATCGAAGCAAAACTACATGTGTAGCTTTGGTTAGATTATTGTAGCAAAACCCAAGGATTGGCCACTGTTGGAAGCAGGATGCTGGGCTTGATGGACCCTTGGTCTGACCCAGTATGGCATGTTCTTATGTTCTTATGTTCTTAAAGTACCCCTGGGGTTTGCCAGACTATGGGTAGTTTGATTATCTACCCCATACTAGAAATATGCATTTATTTTAAACAAATGGCACATCTGAATCCAGAATGGCCTTGACTGAAAATATCCCAAAATGTTCCGGTATATTTGGTTTGTTGTAAAAAAAAAAACAACAAAAAACCATCCCCAGCCCTCACAGGCCCCTGCCACTGCTTCCTGGGGCTACCCTACGGCTTCCACGTTGATCCCCCCTCCCATCTACCAACACAGCTGTGGGGCTGGGCCTACTAGGCTGGGCTGGGGCCTCCACAGGCCCCACAGGCCCCTCTGATCCCCCACCCCCCCAAGAAATGTGCCATGGCTGGGGACTTCCCCTGCTCCCTTTACCCCTTCCATAAGGATCCGTGCTGAAGAAAGGGGCAGAAGCAATGCCTGCCCACTCCTGCCCCACCACAAATCCTTTGAAAAACTTCACTAGCCTGCCCTCAGGCCAGCGCTGTGAGATGGCGCAGGTCTAAGAGCCAGCTTTTGCCATGTTCTTGTACAGCTGCACTAAAATGCCTGCAACTGCTGTACTGCGGAATAGCATTGAGAGTTGGCTTTCAAGTGCGTCGTTTGCTCCGCACAAGTCATGTCCCGCTTGGAGCAGGGATAACTTTGTGCAAGATCATTTTTTGCTCATACGTGGTCAATTATTCAAATATTTCCCAAGCCAATTTATGTGCGTTAAGTTTGCTTTGAAAATGCTCTGTGAAATCTGAATGCACATTGTACGCCCATTGTGCAAGCTATTATAAAATAACCTTCTTAATGTTTATTTTGGTGCAGCAAGCAAAACGAATGAAACAAAACATTAAAGCAATCAAAACCTAAATAAAGTCCCCCCCTGCCCCCCCCCCAAACGAAACAAAAAAGACTAAACTAAAACTTTTTCCATGCACATCCCTAGAAAGGAGCATGTTTTGCTCTGAGAAGCAAAATAATGTACATAATTGATATGTTTCAAATCCAAGCACATTGGGGCAGATTTAAAAAACCCTGCGCGCCGGCGCGAGCAAAGCCCCGGGACACGTGTAAGTCCCGGGGTTTCACTCGGGGGGGGGGGGGCATGTCGGGGCGGCGCGGAATTCGGGGGCGTTCTGGGGGCGAGGCCGTGGGCGTGGTGCCGGCCCAGGGGTGTTCCAGGGGCGTGGCCGGGGAAAGGCCTTGGGCAGGCGTAACTTTCTTAACAAAGGTAAGGGGGGGATTTAGTTAGGGCTTGGGGGTGGGTTAGGTAGGGGAAGGTGGGGGGGGGCCAGAAAAAAAGGAGGGAACGGAGGCAGGCTGCTCGGCTCGGCGCACACCATTGTGCACCCCCCCCTGCGTGCGCCGACCCTGGACGCTATAACATGCGCGCGGCAGGGCACGCATGTTATAAAATCAGGCGTAGATTTGTTCGGGCCGGGTTGCGCGAACAAATCTACACCCGCGCATAACTTTAAAAATCTACCCCATTACTATTACCCATGCAAAATAAATAAATAAATGAAAGCAAAGAAGGGGATATCCCAGCAGTCAAATGAATAGTACTTTACATTCAGATAACTATGACATAGACATCAAATCTTATACATTGTGTTGTGTTGCTCGTGAAATACTACTGGTTATCCTCATACGGATACAGTCCCTCTTCTGTGGAGCTGCTACGACTCATTTCTGCTACTTGATGTACCCCCAGCTAACTCGGGGAGTGGAAGACTCCACTTGGGGATCAACCCAAGGACCTGCCATATGGCTGTGCGTAGCATTTGCCACCTGAGCCAATGGGGCTGGCCCTGTGTTAACTGGTGTTGATTCTATCTGATTGAGGGATGACTCATCTTACCTTCCCATTCCCACCTCCCCCCCCCCCCCACCCCCACACTCCCCGATTTGAATACTAATGTAAAGGATCTTATTTAATTGTTTTGTGAAGTGACTGTTCAGATTCTCTAGTGGATATTAGAAGCTGACGTCAAGGTAACGTCTTAGAGCTCCAGATGAGGGATGTACCGTATGAATAATGTACTTAACCAAAATATTAAAAAATACCAACTGTTCTTTGCTCCCCTTTCTATTGAGCTAAGGCAAGGGGGACAGAGTGCAGGCTTATGTTGTTTTTACAGCTCCTTAGTTGTCAGAATAAAATCTCAGCCTTCACATTTTTATGGGGGAAAGTTTTTGAAGGCCTCCGTTTTTTTTTTCACATCCAGTGCCAATCTTTCTTCTTCCCCTGTGGCAGATAGGTTATTTAATCCTTGTGATTAGCCAAATGGGATCACCCCGTCACTCCTATTTCACTCCAGATATAGAACAAGCTTTTACCCTACCAGAAAACCCCAGCAAAGCCTTGCAGCTTTGTGCCACGGAGCTATCCATTATAGAGAAGCTGCAATCAAAGACACGCACTCAAAGAGAGGGCATTTTTTGTTTTTTTTTTAGGAACATGCAGACGATATCAAGTTAATACTAGCTTAATTTTCCCTTTGAAACCTTTGAAAGAATTTTTGATGTGCCCTGACGCAGAAAGCCATTCTTCCTATCTCTCTGCTTTGTGCTCGTGTGAACAAAGCCGAGAGGTGTAATTTAAAGGTGGTCTGACCTCCCATGAACTGAGATGAACCCCCTTCATAAACGTGCATTGGAGAAAAAAAAAAAAAAAAAAAGAGCCACTAGGGCTCATTACCAACCAGGAATCAGGATAAAGTCTTTAGTTATTTATTTATTTATCTATTTTTTTTTTTTCAGAAATTTCTACTCTAGGTTTCCTGACTTAGTAGAGAACTAGAACGAATTTGGGAGACCACGCCACCGGATTAACTCAGCCGGTGTCCCTATATGCAATTGTAAAGGCCAGTATTCTGGAGTCATGGCAATCACTATAATTATCGCTTGCAGAAGGAGTCTTGTCATATAACAGACTCTTTTTTTTGTTTTGTTTTTTTTCTTTGGGGGGGGGGGGGGGAGATCATTTTGACCATGGGGGCTTGTTGCCTTCTTGCATTATTTTCAAACAAACCAGTGGAAAATTGAGGTCTCTGAGCAATTTACAGATTACACAGCCTTTTGCAAAATAGGTACATACACGGACACAAAATAGATCTCTCAAGCCACTGGGTATAGAATGAAAAAAAAAAAAAATAACAGGTACATTGGGGGGAGGAGGGGGGGGGGGAAGACGGTACAAGCACAGGCAGAAACTTAAGTGACCTTCTCTTTTGAGCCTAGCAACTCCAGCCTCGCTGCTGGCTCCTCCTGGATTAATCTTTCTCTCTCTCTCTCTTTTTTTTTTTTTTTGGTTCATTGAATTGTGGTCAAGGCCATTGTAACGTGAGCACTCCCTTGGATTTGATTGGATGGAGGAGGCTCCGAGAGGCCCCCTTTTCACAGGGGACTAATTGCTTTAGACCACCAGTATTTTGGAGCTACAGATGTCTTCCTTAATTTGCCTAGAGAGCACAATTGGCCCCATCTGTTGCCTTTTTTTTTTTTTTTCCCCAAGTCGCCTTCTTTTCCCCCCCCCCCCCCCCCCCCCGTCTGCAGGCCTAAATTGAAAACTCATCAAAAGGTAATACAAGAGCAGTTTGGCTGGAAGGCTGATGCTGGGGGGGGGGGGGGGGGAGAGAGAGGGAGGGGCTGCCTTTAATAAGAGCCCCCTGCTACTTTTTTACACTCAGAGTGAAGCCCAAAGAAAGGAGAGGGCCAGGACTAGGGATGGGGTGAGGGTGATAGAAACAAGGAAAGAGAGAGAGAGAGAGAAAAAAAAGGTTAGGAACTAATGGACAGATGGGGGTAATTCGAGGCAGAATAATCCAATGTGTCATGGCTGAAGGGGCAAATACGGTATTCTCGTTGTGTTTTACCTACACGCAATAAAATATACGACTCTTGTTTTTTGAAGGTTTCTTATATATATATATATATATATATATATATATATATATATATATATATTACTGCAGCTCATGGCAGGAGCTTCTGCTGACTTGTTATTGATCACCCCTCCAGCCACACCTGTCTGTCTTCCATCCAATTGCTGCTTAATGGGTGACAAGAGTGTGCGGCTCCGGGTTCATACGGGGAGGAGAGAAGCGAGAGGAGGCCGGCGTGCCCGTTTCTATTCATCTCCCTGAAAATGACATCTGCAATGTTAAGAGACGCATGGCTTCAAAACGAGACAAGACCACCCCCCCCCCCCCCCCCCCCCGGAGAAGAGTCTTCCAAGCCTTTCTGAAAATCAGCCAGCCTCGATGCGATTCAAAAGTCAGCACGCACTTCCGCAATGCGCGTGCATTCAGCCACATTGACAGGAGGTGTTCCCGGGGGGGTGCGGGGGGGGGGGAGCGTTTAGATCGGGGGAAGATTGCATTTTTAACTCTACATTTGTACTTTTTAAGCAAAATGCTCCTACAGAAAAAAAGGGTGCAGACAACCACACCATACTTTGTACCTGTGGCAATTATTATAGAGAACGTAAGGGGCACTTTTGCATTGACAGCTGGTTCAAAGCCCGGGGTTAGAAGGTTTACACGAACTTTGCCCCAATGAGGGGCAGTTTAAAACTTGCTTGGGTACCTGAAGCACCTGACATGAACTTAAGCAGCCATGAGCTCTCCCCATCACTCCCTCCCCTCACCCACACAACCCATCACCCGCATCAACACACAGCACATTTTGTTTACTGGCAAATCAAGGCTGCAGCTTTATTCCGTATCCACATGTGCAGTATTTATAGGCCCAAGCCAGCCCCTATCCATCCAACTGTGGAGCCCCTCACCGCTCCACTGCCCTCAGGCCTGCCATCCAACCAGACCAAGGTGGTGGCTGGTGTGGCCATCCAGGTTCAGCCCGCACCCCCACCCTCGTCACCCTCTAGCCACCAGGCCAATCAATGTCCAGCTCACTCCTTGTTAATCCACCTCATTGGCTTAGGTACCCGCTTCCGCCCAGCTGCAGCATCGACTTAAGTTGCACCCCTTTACACACCGTCTTCCCAAATGAGCCACTCGATCGCATTGCGTGAGGGTGGGTGGGCAGGAGAAGATGAAGAGGGCAGGTCACATGACTCTCTCCCTTTTATACGCCTAACTGGCTAGCCGGCCTACACCTGCTGACCCTCTCCCCTGACCCTTCCCCTCCGGCCAGTGACAGGAAGGAAATAGCAATCATGCGGGAGGTGGGGGGAGAAGAGAGGAATCCTCCCTCCCCCTTTCCTAGATGGCCAAGGATGCCAAGTTATTTTCACCTGCCTAGGCACTCTGACCTGGGGATGCTTCTTCCTAAAGAAAATATTATCTCGAATTTAGATAAATGGGGAAAATCGCATGCTATGCACAAAGACCCTAGCGTGCACACTAAACTGCTCTGAAAAAACATTAGCATACATGTGCTAAAATTAGTGTGCATGCACATGCCAATGAAAGAATGCCAGATGCAAATGAGGCTTCAGCAGGTGCGTGTGGTCTGCTTTCCTCCCTGTGCTACTTACCATACACTCACTAAGGCCTAAACTATCACTCACTGAGACCTTCACTTATTTAGGCCTTAGACACTTTCACTCATTGCCGCCTTGGACCAGATCTTAATTTTTTTTAGTCCACACGCTATTTAAAGATCTCAGCAACCAGGATGCTTTGGGGGTTACAGGTGGAGAAGTTGGGGCTGTTAGAGCAGGTGATGTTGTGGTGGTGGTGAGGGGGTGTGTGTGTGTGTGGAGGAGAGTGAGAGAGAGAGAAGGTCAGAGAGGAGAGGCACCAGCTCACAGCTTCAGCGATGACTGTTTTTCATACATTGCTGTATGCTGCACAGTGTATATAAGGCACAATATTACAAAGACTGCAAACAAAGCCCGATGCCACAAGCTGCAAATAAATGCGATGCTTGTGCTACATGTGTTCTGTGCTCTGCATGCTCTCATAGGATACAAACAGTCTGCAAGATGAGTGTTGCAGCAGAGACAGAGCGGCAGCAGCTGCTGTAAGTCCTTTGCAGACAAAAATGAGAGGGGAACTAGGAGGTATGCTCACGAGGCAGCCTTCCCCCCCCCACTCCCACGAGCATAGGAGCCAACTTTTCAAAATGGTTGGGGGTGCTTAACTCAACACTAATTACCCCTCTCTAGACACAGTGAAAGACTTTGCAGAAACCGGGGATAACCAAAGCTCTCACTGCACCCATAGAGCTAGTGCCTATGCTCTGCTCCGTGGCTCAGTGGTAGAAAGAAGGGAGAAGCTTTAGGGGGTGGGGGCAGACAGTGGCATTCTCAGCCGCCTGAACTTGCCTTGCTGGAGTGTGGTGGCCATTGCTGTCATTGCTGTGGTTAATTTGTTGAAAGACTCCTGCAGGCACCTTGTGACCTCAGCATGAACAGCTGCTGACATGCCATTGCTGGCCCAACAGGGCACTCATGGAGGGGGGGCGATTGGATGCCATTGTCTTTCTGACTCAGGGCTGGCAAAGGTTTCTCTCACTGGTGTCAATGGAATGGATATGCCAGGGTTGGCCAAGGCACCTTCTGATGCCAGTCGTTCTTCACCTAGGCAGGCATCTGAGGCTAGTGTTTTTGCTTTGGCTTTCCTCTCCTGGAAGCCTCTTCTTTTACCTCCTCTCCTGGGGCGGGGGGGGAGGTCTAGATGCTCTTTTGGTACCACCCTCATCACTGACAACCAGCCCCATGTGCCAGTCTTCCTTTTATAAAGGTCTGCAGTAAGGGAGTTGAGCTATGATTAATAAAGAACTTTCCATGCTCAGTTTGGTGTGTACAATACGTGCTGTATTTTTGACACGAGCTCACATTATTTAGAGCACAGATGCTATGAATTTTTAGGAGCTACCATGGTCCATACTGTCTTGGGAGTTTGTAGTTTTAGCACCAATAACTCCTTACTCTTTTTTTCTTTTACCCATTTAATAGGTCTTGATTCATGGAAGACCGAATTCTATTGCTTTCATTCGCTTTAAATTTCTTTTCTTGTTTTCATTTCCCTTTCTTTCTCTTGCTCTGCATTCTTTTAAAAAGGTTTTCTTCCTGTTCTGCGGGCACCTTTTTTTTTTTTTATATAGCATTTAACATCTTAACAAAGTTCGACTTTTACAGAATAAGAAATGTTTCCATCGGTAACAAACAAACATACTGTTATTCCGTTAATTGTTATTAACCACATATATCATAGGAAAATGGAATCCAATTAAAGATAGCAGCAATCTAAATAGAGCAGTTAGCAAAGAAGAGTTACGTCATCGAAAATCACTGTTTCAACCATCCAAAACATTTTTTTACCAGTCAATGAAGGTACTAGGAATGGGAGTCCAAATAAGATCTAAGTTGTTCCGGTGAATTAAACAAATATTTTGATTCCTGGTGTATAATCAAGCAACGGCAGGGAAACCTTAAAAGAAATTTTGCCCCTCTGTCAGTAACTTCTTGTCTCATGGACATAAATTTCTTTCTTCTCAATTGTGTAGAGCGGGCAATATCTGGAAATATCCTGATATATTGACCATAAAAATGTATGTTCTTATATCTAAAAAACATTCTCAATTTTGAATCCCTTTCTGACTGAAAAGCGAATTGCACAATTAAAGTGGCTCTATTTTCTACAGTCATTTCAAATGAGCTCTCCAAAAACTGAGTGAGGTTTAATTCAACCTCAGACAGTTTACCTTGATCCTGCTTTTCTGAATGTTGTAGTTGAGGAACATGTTTTGGAAATAACAGGTAATGCATTCACTGAAAATTTTAGTATATTGATTAAATAACTTTTAAACAGATCCAATGGGGATGCTAATTTAGTCTTGGGGAAATTCAATATTCTTAAATTAAGATTCCTAGATTGATTTTCTAGCATCTCTAATTTATCTGCTTGCATTTTTTTTAATTTCAATAAATTGACCTGTACTTTTTCCAGCTCTAAGGTTTTCCCTTCTAATACATTTGTTATTCTATCCAATTCTTCTAATTTACTTTGTATTTCCACATTCTTATTAAAGACATTATGTACCTCAGATGTTAATTTATTTATAGACGTTTGCATAAACACTATCATTGTTCCTATCTCCTCCAATGTAAATTTATTTTTAGATTTTATATTTGAACTTTCACTTATTGTTCCCAATTGGATCTCCACCTTTCCTTCCTCCATTGAAGCCTGTTTAATATCATCCTTAAGTATAGGGGACATCCATTTTTGGTACCTGGAACCCTGTAAACCAGGGATCACCAGGGAGCAGGATAAATTGTCTGCTCCCCTCTGGCCACCTAAAGGTGTATACACAGTTCTTATCAAAGACTACTCAACAGGAGTCACATTCTCCCCCATACTGGATGGAGGCTCAGGTGTAACTGGAGCACCAGGGCTAAGTGATATTCTGTTTGTCTGGGGGCTCAGCTCCTGCTCCTGGCTGACCCCCCCCCCCCCCTCCCGCAACCCTAACTGGTGCTACAGATGGTATTGCAGAAAAACACTCCTCAATCCGTGTTTGATAAAAATCCACTTTTGGTGTAGAGGAAACAGCTTTCACTTTGGCTTTCCTCTTTGTATGGGCATCCCAAAGAGGAGGTATGAATTAATAAACAATAACCTAATCAATTTTATACAATACAATACTCACGGAGAAG
This sequence comes from Rhinatrema bivittatum, assembly GCF_901001135.1. NCBI lineage: Eukaryota > Metazoa > Chordata > Amphibia > Gymnophiona > Rhinatrematidae > Rhinatrema > Rhinatrema bivittatum. Next base: position 47,073,462 of record NC_042632.1, on the reverse strand, counting down.
TTATGTCTGCAAAAAACAGTACAATATAGTCCGTCAATGCTGTTAACCAAATGGACTCCTGGCAGCTGGTTTCACAAACAGTTCCAGTCCTTCCAAGCTGTTCCAAGCTATTCCTGGCTAAGCCGGGCAAAGCCACGTGCACCCCTTGGGTGCATGCGGCTTAGGCGTCGCGCCGGCGGCAGCGTCGCACTGCAATGACACCGCTTTTATAGTTCCCTCCGGCTCCTCCCCTCTAGCCCGGGACCACAGGAAGTTCAAAGAAAGAAAAGCAAACCTGCAGGAGAGAGGAAAAATCAGGTCTCCAGAACTCAGGGTTAGCCAGCTACAATATGAACACCACAATGACGCCACTTTTATAGTTCCCTCCGGCTCCTCCCCTCTAGCCCAGGACCGCGGGAAGTTCAAAGAAAGAAAAGCAAACCTGCAGGAGAGAGGAAAAATCAGGTCTCCAGAACTCAGAGTTAGCCAGCTGCCATCAAGCACCTTTTTTCCTCGTCCCTTACCCACCCTCACCGCCCTTGGCACAAGATGCTAGCTCCCTCTGTTCAATCCTCAATGGCCAACTTTGTGAAAGAGAAACAACAAATTCTGATAAGCTGCCAGACATTTAGCACTTTACTAAACTTCCTGAAAAAGAAAACTCTTCATCAGGTGTTCATAAACCCTTCAGTACACCATTATTTAAAATATTTAAATCAAATAGCTAATTAGAGAAGGTGTCGGTTGAGAGTCAGTCTGGTGGAAGGCATTTAGAAGGTATCCATTACAGGAGATGATTTATTTGGATAAAAGGAGTGACTCTGCAGGCGTACCAGGACAGGACTAAGCTTCAGCCAGTGACTTCAAATATTGAGCGCTATCTGGTTCAAGTTACACGTTAAGCCTGGTCAGAAAAATAGATTTTTAAAGTTTTCGTATGCATATAACTTCATCCAATTTTATTCAGTGGCAGATTTATCCGGGTATGTCCCATTGAATATCCAGATAAAGTTACACGCATGACATTACCCAGATAACATACCTGCTCTCTGGCTCTCTAAATGTTCAGCTCAATCCAATGGGCCAATTAATAGACACAGAGCTTTATTCAATAAAACCTCCCTGCCCCCCCCCCCCCCCACCATGGCATAGAATGGGAAAAAGGATTTATTTTTTTTCCAATTAGGCCCATAGCTGGATATTTTGTACCATTAAACCAAAATATACATACACATAAAACTGACTCTTGCATGCATGAATCTGAATTTATGAATTGTGGTACTTTTTATTTTGCATGTCCTTAAGTAATAATAATAATAATAATGAATTTTTATTTTACATAGAGCTTTCATCCAAACACTATCCCAGATTATCTCTTGAACAACATATGTCCAAATCCCTCCAGGGTGGATGGCTTGGCAGCATATATATTCCAGGACTTGGACTACACAAAAACATTTTCCGTAAGGATGTGGGGGAGAATGAACAAGGTTATTATAGTTCTCATTATTACCCAGATAATGCCAAATAAACCGAGGCAGGTTTCACGCTGTGAGGCAACTGTTCCTTGCTGTGGATGGGGCCCCCCCCTCCCCCCAGAGGCTGAAAATGCTAATGTCAAAAGAGAGCCAACTCTAGAACCTGCCGGCGTCGAAATGGGGACCAACCCCATTTCCAGTATTAGAAAGGGCAACTTAGGTGTGCGGGATGTGCACTGTGCTCGTAATATTAGATGCGCTGGGAGGCAGGCAGATGCTAATAATGGCCGCACATCAATTTGTTAGTCATTCATGCAGGACGCAACAAGGCTCGCCCAGCCAGCCGGCATTAGCATGTAACTTGACGATTGGGCTGCCAGCGCCAGAGCCTTCAGGAGTTTGTTAATCATTTCCCGCGTGTCCATCAGGTAGCTTGCTCTAGCTGGGCCGCACTATTCTCTTCCTATTTTGTTGTCAAGAATGATAGATAGTTTGATGGCAGGGAACAGCCAATTTGTTTTGGAATGAGGCCCTTTGGGGATAATGAGGAGGAAATCGCTTTATTGAGCTGATGTTAATTAATCCGTGTGCCAGGTTAATGCGGCAAGGGAGATCCCTTCAAAGATATTAACTAGGAAATGAATGCTTGTTAGATCAAAGTAACAAACATGAGCGGAAAGGCTTTACAGACAAAATAGGAATAAAAAAGGCAGAGGCATCGCTCTTGTAAGGCTTAAGTAATCAACCAAATATGGATTAGCAGTTATGACGTTTAATTTCTATGGGTTGTCTACTGGTGAAAGTGCCCTTCTTGACCCATATCTGGCCCAGGCAATCATTTATCCTACCCATCATTGGAAAGCTCAGTAAATCCACACCCACACCTTACCACTCACTAGCAGGACCAAAATGTTTGGCCTCACACAGACAACAGACACTGATGATGTTAAGTAAAGTTGCTACACTTTTATATCACATATATCACAAAATAAAAACAAATTAGCAGTACGATGGTGACCCATTTGTTCCTTTGGCGGCTGATCTCAACAACTTTTTTAGTTTCTCCTGTCAAATCAGAATGTGGCATGAGATTCCCTGAAGAAGAGAGCTTGCAGGCTAAAAACATTTGTTAGCCCAGTGCATATATTATCTCCATCCAAGGGCATTGTTTTTCTTTCACCGGTTTCTGCAGGGGGTGACACGGGGGCTCTCTTCCTTCCAGTTCAGCATGAGAGCTCTGGGTGTTTCTCGGTCAGACGCCGTGCAAACTGGCATACATCTAACATTCCCTTGTCTGTATCTGACGGACTGTTATTCTGAGACGTGTGTTTGAAAATTTCAGCTTCAAGTTTTCCTCCACGGGAAAATACTGCATATATGCAACAGTGTGTCGGGTTCACAACTTAGAGCGCTGCCACCATTCACAACAAAAGTTCTACGGTTCTGAATGTGGAACTCTGAAGATAATGCAAGGTTCTGGAGTGCAGCTCAGCCATCTTTCACTGCAAAGGCTTTCAAATTACACCACATATTGGCACTGGCCAACTTGAGACCGGCGCCGAACTGAGGTTATTTTGGCTCCGATGTCCAGGCCATGGCCACCATTTTTAAATCTATGGAAGGCAGGGCAGGAATGAGTGGGCATCACTCGTGCCCTTTTCACGTTCCAGTCCCTATGGAAGGAGTGTGGGGTTTTTGGAGGTGGCCCTGGGCAATTTTTCCGAGGCGTGGGGGCTGGGATTGATTTAGTCCAGCTGGGTAGGCAAATGTCCCATGGATGTCTTGTAAGGGCCTTGGTGAGGCCTTTTTTTTAAAAACAGAAACAGATATACCAAAAATGTTCTGGTATTTTCCTACAGTGCTATTTTTAGTTTGCTTCATTTGGCATGAACGGAAAATGGCCTCATTCATCCCGTTTTGCGCATTTGTTTTAAATGAATGCATATCCCTAAAGTCTGCGAATAAAAAGTAAGACTGTTTCCTGTCTTTGAAAATTACCCTTCCTATGCTGAATTTGGTGTTTAATGCACATTGCTGCATTGTCAAAGTTGATTAAATATATATACTGCATACAATTTGGACAAGCCATTTGCTAACAGTTTTGATGTATTTTTATGTTTATTCTTCCTAAATTACTGCTTTGAGTGTTTGAAAGCTGTAATTCTGAATTATTATTAGTGTATTATTTATGAGTTTTTATATTTTTTTAAAGTTCATCTGTTGAATGTAAATAGAGCTTTACACATGTTTTACAGTCTTATTGATATTTTGATTTTAATAATTTTCCAACAGTGCATTTGTGATTAGGTGAGTAATATATCTAAATAAATAAATAGAAATATTAAATGTATTTGATTTATTATGAGAGGAATGAAAGTTAAAATGACAGGATTGGTAGATGTAACACAATATGGAATAAAATGATACAATAGCCTAAAACATTTATTATAAAATATTATATTTATAAATTGTAGAGAAAGAAACATTAAATTACACTATATAATTAATCTGTAACATAAACCAGATGTCCTTGTTAACCGGATTTCAATCAGTTTCTCTATATTATAGAAAGATAGTCAGGAATTGGAGGAAACTGTAGATGATGGAGCTCGGAGCACCACTTCCCCTGAGTTGCCTGACTTTATTTATATGGTTTACCGAGCATCATTTCTACTCCTTCTCCCAGCTGGGTAGTGATATAACGCTGGTGCTCAAACACTAGAGGCCAATTCCAACCAATGAAAAAAAAAAAAAAAGGCCAAATTGGTTCCTTGGTGAACATCTGTGACCTCAGATGAAACTCCAGCATTTTACGCTCACCATACCCGACACCAAGGTAATTAGAAAAGTGATGCCACTGCACCTTGGCAAGATCAGGTTCTGCTTTATAAATCTGTCCCTTTCCCTAGTCTCCTTTACTGAGCTTTCCTTTATTTAAAAGCGCTTGTGTCCCACACCTCTAATGGAGTTTGATGGCGATTGATTCACTGCCATTCACTGTTTGTGTTCTCTTCCTTTCCAATGGACGGTCATTGGACTCATCAGCATTTCTAGCTATTGTTTTAAAATTGATTATGTGCTTTTATTTTATTTTAAATTGTAATTATTTTTAGTTTTTATGTGTGTAAATTTTTGTTTAATTTTGTAAATCGCTTTGGACGATACATTTTTATCAGTAAAACGTTTAATAAATGGCGATAAATAAATAAATAGCCACAGAATCAGGCACTTTTTTTGGAATCTCAGAAGCTGTAGAACCAGTTTTAGTCTAACCTCAGGTATTACGCTATTTTGTCACTCTCGAATGCTCTTTTGTTAGACCTGTAGTCCTGATGAAAAAATGGATATCCCATTAAGCCATGCTAGTGATGACTAACAAGGTTGGTTTATATATCGAATAACTCAAACTCTTCTAAAGCCATCAAGATTTTTTTTCTCTACTTGCACAATAATGAGATAACACAGCATAAAAATCTTCTTAAATGAACTCAACATAAATTACTCCAGGATTAAATTTGATGCGCCTGTTACTGAAATCCAAGAAATGCATTTGATAATCAAAGGAAATCTACAGAATTCAATACTACCTACAGTTGTTTACAATTAGCTATTAAGCTAATATTAATAATACTTAAGTGAATCTACGGATGGTTTCTGGAACATAAATGGTTAATACCATTTCTAGAGTTCCAGTTCATTGAAAGAAAATGTGTACCACTAATTCAGTCCATATAATTTGATATTCACAAGTGCTGATGTCATTGTTTCACAGGCCTCTGATGTGGTCATGAACCGCAATTGTCAATAAATGCACAATAAACTAGTATGGCTAATTAATACCAAGACTGAAGAATATTCTCACCCTTGGTTTTCATTTTGCTGAATGTCACTGGGAAAAAGGCAATTATTCTTTTTATTGGTATGGTTGCTGCTCTGGCCCTCTTGCTGTGTGGTGTACTTCCCACTGTTAACTCCACCCCACAGTTCTAAATGGGGCCCAAACCCCAGTCCCCGATTCCAATAAGCTTCAATAATGTGGCCCTGTTTAAAACAAAAGAGTTTCCTACCCCTAGCATAAATTATGCTAAGCTTTAGGTTTGATATCTGACATTTTTTAAACAACATAAGACTTTGGAATAAAATAGTATATGGTGGAATTGCTAAAACTGATAACAATCTATGATAGGTCGCAGATATTTGCAATCTTAAAAAGTGGGTGGTAAAGAAGTACTGAAGGTTACAAAAATCAAAGAGGTACTATAATTTCAATATCTCAGGATTTTATTCTCCTTTGGTAAACAATACTTAGTAAAAGTGAAACGAATGGATATTTTGGAATCTATATATATAACCATAACCCATTTGTTTCATTTTTGGTATTAATAATTTGGATGGCTTGTTTGGCTTCTTGTATGTTGTGGTATAAACAATAAATAGCACCTGGTAAAATCAAACTGGTCTGGATGTGTTTTGAGTGGCAACTTTCTGTGATACAAAGGTACAGTAGCTGTTCTGGTACTGGAGAAAACTAGAAAAAGAACTTAAAAAGACAGAGACTTCAGGTGGAAGCTAAGGAATTTACTTTGTGTTCTGATGTCTGTTCTAGCATTTGAACTGCTGGCGATAAAGAATTTAGACTTATGAAAATGAAACCGTTTTAACACCAAGATTGAAAATTGTTTGGCTCACACCTTTTTAAAATGTGATGCCCCTGGTTAGGCTAAAAGTCAAAATATAAACATTTCGGTGCATGCTCTGGAGGGGGAGACAATTAAGGTACAATGGTGCAGGTCTTGGAGAGGGAGCTCCTCCTGCCTGAGGCATTTTTCTGTAACATCTGTCCAAACACACTGGTCACAGATTCAAATCCCAGCACCATCAACTGTGTCCTTCCAAAGTAGTGCATAGGGCATAAGCTGTAACTGAATAATAATAATAATTGTATGTTGGGAGGATAACTTAAAAAAAAAAACATGCGGTGGCATATATGTTCGTATGTGGCTGCAAACAGATCTTCGCAAATATTTTATTACCCACACGTATATATGCACATTTTATAAAATACACGTCTCTACCATGCAACATACGTGCATATGTAGGCTTATGCACAAATACATGCAATACATTGAAACTATGTATATCAATGCATTGAATGCGTGTACTTTTACAGCCTATTTTAAAACTATATACATGTATATTTTATGTGTGAAAGTAAAGTAGGACTTACTCTTATAAGTCAGTCAGTTTACCAATGTCTATAAAGCACTTAGAACCAAGGTACTATGTCAATAGGTGAAGTATTATTAAAAATGGTCATCTTCATACCTCAAATTAAAACCACATTAGAAATCTTTTCTCTTCTATTTTAGAGTAATATACTGCCTTTCTCCCCAAAAAAGGAACCAAAAGCAGTTTACATAAAAAGACAACACCATAGCATAAAACATTCAAAAGAACATAACACATAAAAAGGAATACATCAATGTAGCAATATTAAAGCGTATACAGATACAAAAAATACTAATTATAAACTCCAGTCATCTGCATCTGCACCATAAATCCTCAGAATCTGTTGCATATTTCCTAATTGGTTCTAATTTGCATTTCATTTTAATTCTTTCTGGAACTGTGGGTGTTTGTAATTTGATATTTGGGCGCAGTATTTGTTACTCATTTTGACACCATTACAAATAACATGGGAGAGTATCCCTGTATGTGGACATTGAATATTTAGGTTGTTTGTATTTATCCATGATAACTCTCCCCGCCCCCCCCCCCCAAAAAAAAAAAAAAATTGGGGTGTGGAAATAAATAAAAGGGATTGGAAAGTCAGATTTGGAGACACATTGGTAATAAAAGCATGCTTTGTTAGAGAGGCAATCCGCTTGTTACTGTATGAGAAAGGAAGAAGCTTTTCGGTGCAGCTGGTATCATAATCCCAGGGTTTCTTTCTGCTAGAATACAGATTTCCTGACCCTCACCAGGCAGAAGCCAAGGACTGCTCTCTTAATTACCCCAAACACATACTGTTGACAGGTAAATGACAGAGCAATTGATGTTTTATCCCCAATAACCCTTGTGATAATAATTGGTTGAAAAGGGAAGATCGCGCAGTTGACTTAAAGAGGCTTCAACTTCTTGTTCCATGGCTTGAAAAAGGCAAACAGAGGATTTTCTCATTTGAAGATTTATGCGAATCTCTGGAAATCCAATTATTGCCCTCCCAGATCAAGGGCCTGATCAGCTCAGCACTTCCACGCTCCCCAAGGCAAAAGCACTTTCTGCTTGTGTGCATCCCGTCTGCTAAGATTTTCATCGTATCAGTTCCAGATGATACTTTTTTTTTTTTTTAAACCCTAAAATAATTGGAAATGATACGGGGGGCAGCAGGTTGGGAGATGTACAGTGCTTTCTACCTGCATCCAGTAACTTCCAAACTCTCCAGTATTTTGAGGTTTACTTTGTTTATTTTCCTCAGAAGACCTCTGTGGAACAGTGAGTGACCAAAGGAGGTGCCTACCCACACAAGTGCTGGCGGCACTAATGGAATGAAAGAAAATATCACAAAGGCCGTATTGTGGATGCAGCACTGTTACAGAGGCCAGAAACACTACGTGCTCAGCACTATTACAGAGGCCGGAAACACTACGTGCTCAGCACTATTACAGGGGCTGGAAACACTACATGCTCAGCACTATTACAGGGGCTGGAAACACTATGTGCTCAGTACTATTACAGAGGCCGGAAACACTACGTGCTTAGCACTATTACAGAGGCCGTAAACACTACGTGCTCAGCACTATTACTGGGGCTGGAAACACTATGTGCTCAGCACTATTACAGAGGCCGGAAACACTACGTGCTCAGTACTGTTACAGAGGCCGGAAACACCTCGTGCTCAGCACTATTACAGGGGCTGGAAACACTACATGCTCAGTACTATTACAGAGGCCAAAACCCTACGGGCTCAGTATTATTACAGAGGCTGGAAATAGTACATGCTCTAATTAGGGAAGAAAAATACAGGAATGTCCAGAGAAATTTGTCATCTAGGGCAGATTCTGTTTTTATCTACTTATTCCATTTACCATTCCCATGCTTCCAATGCTTTTGAGTGAACTATTTATAAACTTTTTAAATTCTGAGAAAACCCAAAGAATTAGAAGCAAACCTTTTGATCTCACGCTTTAAATTTCACTACAAAAGTGGCTATACAAATAGTCTACGTATTCAAGGAGTCGGTCCTTGGAGATTCTGAGCGTCAGCTGAGGTCATTTGTGTAATCCTACAAAATATTTTAACAGTGGGCCAAGTCACAGAGAAACAGTAAAATGCCTCAAAAGAAACACTTCTTGAAGAAAATGTAAAATCCTGTATAACTGGGATTTGTGCCACATTTGGATTACTGCATAGAAGGAGAACAAGGATGATTTCTTCGAGAAGTATATTTTTGATGACTTACTACCCAAACATTTGTAAAATGATATTTTTTTTTAAATGGTATTTTAATTCTGGAAACCGTATCGTCACATTGCTCATCCCAGTCCTCCAACAAACGTTTTGCACAGCTGTTTCCCCTGCGTATATGAAAAGCAGTGGCGAAACAGAAATTGGTGATAAATTGGACATGGTATAGGTGAGTCTGACTTTTGTAGGCAGAGTCATCAATTTAGGCTTTAAAAAAGAATTATATGCCAGGTCTGCTTATAGCTTAGGGCAAGTCTGAACTGGTTTTCGGATGCAGTAACCTTAGCTCAGATCAGGTTGTTTCCAGCGTCATCATCCCTTCTCCCTCAGATATTGCAGCGATAGAAAGCTGCCAGATGTCACCCTTAAGCCTATATTCCCAGGCCCGGTGCCAGGCTCTTAAGGCACCCTAGGCGAACGTCAGCCTTGCGCTCCTCTCCCCTATTCATTATCAGGCCCATAGGTCACCCCCCTGCAAGATTCTGAGGAAGTCAGCACTCAAGTCAGAACAATCCGGTAAAATAATCACAATTGGTGGACTTAAGGAGGGCCAATTTTCAAAAGTTATTAAGGTGGGTAAATACCAATTTATCTAGGCAAAAAGACTTTTTGAAAATTTTCCCATCCCTAAAAGCACCCTCAACTAATCATGGCACCGAGGGAGAGAATGCTCATAGTTTTCCACTGAGAACTGTGCAGAGCCCACAGGTAAAACTACAGATATGCAGTGCTGTAGCTAGTGATATGGTTTGAGAGCAGCTATATAAATACATGCATTCAAAAATACATACATAGGGACGGTAACTTTTAAGCCAGCATGCGAGCGCACGTGTGCACGCGTTTGTAAGCCTGCGCCCGGGGACACGGCTAGTTTAAAACATATATGCATAAATGCGTTCATGTCATAAAATAGCCAGGCTGCACACATGCGTGTGCTGAATTTTAAGCGGGCGCGCACCTGTGTGCGCAAATCCCACTTCTACGGCGCAAACCGGGGACGTTTTAAAGGAACGCACGCCAACACATTTGCTAGCTTTACTGGTTTGTTCCCAGTTCGCCCAGTTAACAGATGAGTCCTCCAACCCTCCCTGGTTTGAGAGCCTGTACACCCCCCCAGTTACCCCAGACCCTTTAAACCCCTCCAAAATGGCTCGGTAATTTTTTTTTTTTTAGACTTGCAAGCCATCCGTAGCAGAAGTATGTACGCCATATCGCGTAAGTATTTCCATGCAAATTTCTGGTGAATGTTTCCTGAAACGCCCATTTACCACCCATGCCCCTCCCACACCATGCCCATACCCGCCCCTTTTGGAGATGTTCCGAGATGTGTGCACTGCGGCATTTATGCACGGATCTGGGCAGCGTGTGAGCCCAACATAGTCACGCATCGGGCTTTTAAAATTCACCTTATATAGTTATTCCACTGCAAAATAAATGCATCATTTAGGGCCTGATTTTCAAAAGCATTTATGTGTATAAAGCCCAGATTTCTGCATGTACATCAGCGTGATTTACATATAAATTGCTAAGGGGGGGGGGGAGAGATATTGCAAGCATTTATACACATACTCCCTGGGAGTGGAGTTGAGGTGGGAGAACCATGGCATGCATGCTTTCGATTGCTGAAAGTTGGGATGTAAATATATGCTTACATATTTACACCCCCTCCCAATCAGGCATAAATGCGTGCGTTTGCTGCACCGAATTTCACGTGCATCCACTAAATTTCAGTGAGAACTTATCTGCGTAAGTCTGCTTTGAAAATTCGGGGTTTGGGATTATGCACATACTTATGCATTTTTGAAAATATGTGTATATTTATTTATTTATTTATTTAACAGTTTTATATACCGACCTTCATAGTAAATAACCATATCGGATCGGTTTACAATTAACAAGAATAAAAAACTGGGGTAACTATTCAAGTAAACGAAAGATAAACAGTAAGTAGGAATGAGTCAAAGTTACAATCAACAGGGAAGAGAACTTGGAAGCTTGAAACAAGCTGGAAAGAAGATAAGGCAGGAAATAAATATGAAGTGATGCCATAGGGCGTACGGGTTAAAGCTTAATGGTGCTTTAACCTGGGAGAGTCAGAGTCCATTCGTGAGTATAATCATCATAACGGGTAAGCGTGAAGGACAACTAGTGATTGTCTGGTGGGTCGGTGAAGGCTTGGTGAAAGAGCCAGGTTTTAAGTCTTTTTCTAAAAGTTAACAGGCAAGGCTCCACTCTGAGACTTGAAGGGATGCTATTCCAGATAGATGGGCCAGCTATCGAAAAAGCTCTGTCTTTGGTCATTGAGAGGCATGAAGCTTTAGTAGGGGGAAATTTCAGGGTGCCTTTGAGAGTATCTCTAGTTGGTCTGTTAGAGGAGTGGAGTTTGAATGGGATTTCCAGGTCGAGTTGAAGATGATGATGGATAGTTTTATGAATTACGGTGATTGATTTGTATAGAATTCTGAAATTAACTGGTAACCAGTGTAGGTTCCTGAGGATGGGAGAGATGTGTTCGCTGCGGCTGGTACTGGTCAGCAATCTCGCAGCCGCATTTTGTAACATCTGCAGTGGTTTGGTTGTGGATTTGGGAAGGCCTAGGAAAAGGGCACTGCAGTAGTCTATTTTGGCGAACAGTAGCGCTTGGAGGATTGTCCTGAAGTCGTGGAAGAATAAGAGTGGTTTAAGTCGTTTTAGAATCTGTAATCTGAAGAAACAGTCTTTGGAGGTTGTGTTGACCATTTTCTTAAGGTTTAGACGATTGTCTAGTATTACCCCAAGGTCTCTAACCTGCTTGCAAGTAATGTGAGAGATGTGTGGAGATGGTGGGGAGATATTGATTTCATTTGAGGATATGTGGAGCAGCTCTGTCTTGGAGGCATTAAGAACCAGGTTTAAACTGTTGAGTAGATTAGTGATGGATAGAAGGCAGTTGTTCCAATGGGTGAGCGCTTTTGAGATTGATTCTGTTATCGGTATTAGAATCTGCACGTCGTCTGCGTACAAATAGTGAATTAGGTTGAGGTCTGTTAACAATTGGCAGAGGGGGAGGAGGTAAATATTAAAGAGGGTAGGAGATAAGGAGGAACCCTGAGGTACGCCAAGAGTTGATTTAGTTAGGGGTGACTCTTTATTGTTGATTTTGACTTTGAAAGTCCTATTGCTGAGGAAGGACTTGAACCAGTTGTGGGCAGATCCGGAGATGCCGATGTCTGTTAGGCGATCCAGCAGGATGGTATGGTTGACGGTGTCAAATGCTGCCGAGATGTCTAACAGGACCAACAGAAAGGAGTGTCCTTTGTCCAACCCCATGATAATATGGTCAGTAAGTGAAATGAGAAGGGTTTCCGTGTTGCGTGATTTACGGAACCCATATTGCGATGGGAATAGGATCTTGTGGTCTTCAAGATATTCAGAAAGCTGGGTGTTTACCAGTTTCTCCGTTAGTTTGGCAACAAATGGGAGGTTAGAGATGGGTCTGAAATTAGCTGGTACATTAGGATCTAAGTTGTGTTTCTTGAGGAGGGGCTTGAGTGAGGCGGTTTTTTAGACTGTCTGGGTAGCTTCCTTGCGTTAGAAGGCTGTTTATGATGCCGGTCAGAGGTCCTGAGATCACATTTGGGATGAGAAGCAGGAGTCTCGATGGGATGTTATCAGCCGGATGGCTTGATGGTTTCTGCCTTTTTAAAAGGGATTCAATCTCTTTAGTGGAGATTGACTCGAAACTGTCAAATTTGGGTCTAGTAAGAGACTGGAGATTCTCACCTGGCTTGGGAGGTGTAGTATTTGAAGGCAGGAGGGCGAGTGTATTTAAGATCTTCTGTTGGAAGAATGTAGCGAGCTCATTAGCCTTGGAAAGAGCTTGTTCGTCTGGAATAGGTGGGGGGGTAGATTTGGTGATTTGTGTCACGTAGGCGAATAGGGCCTGGGCATCATATTGGAAATGGTGTATTTTGTTTGCATAGTATTCCTTTTTTTTCTGTAGAATGGCGGTCCTGTAGTGATGTAAGAATCCCTTGTATGTAGAAAGGGTAGAAGTGTTAGGGGTTTTTCGCCATCTGTTTTCCTTATGGCGTAAGGTCTGTTTCATTTGTTTAAGTTCAGCGCTGAACCAGGGTTGATTTCCCTTTTTTGTTGGGTTGATTGATTTGGAGACTAAAGGGCACCATTTGTTTGCGACCGCTTCTGTAATCTTTTGCCAGGAGGATAGGGCTGAGTCGGGGTTAGCTAGGTCTAAGTTAGAAAGTTCTTTGGAGAGCTGATCGCTGAGAGTATCCGATGGACATGCTTTCCTAAATTGAATGGTGGAAAGGAGAGGGGCGGTGTGTGTCTGTTTGTGTGTGGAGAAGGAAGATTCTATCAGGAAATGATCTGACCAAGGGATCGGGGTACAAGAAGGTTCTATAGTGCATGTGAAATTGGAGTTGATGAATATTTGATCCAAAGTGTGTCCAGCTTTATGTGTGGGGCTGTTGATGGTCTGAGTAAATCCCATAGCGCTGAGGGTGGTGAGGAGGGCTTCGCAGTTTGCAGAAAGAGGTGTTGCGTTTGTATGGAGGTTGAAATCCCCCATGATCATTGTTGGAAGGTCTGAGTTAATATGTTTCACGATGGATTCTATGAGGGGTGACGGGTCCGTTTCTAGAACTCCCAGGGGAGCGTAGACTAAGAGTATTTGTAGATGTTTTGACTTGACTAGACCCATTTCCAATTTGGACTTTGTCTTGATTGAGAGTGCGGTCAGTCTGAGTTCTTTCTTGGAGGCTAGGAGGAGTCCACCTCCTCTTTTTTTGTGTCTATGGAAGGTGAAAATGTCATACGTCTGGATGGGTAGTTGGTTGGTTAAGGCTATGTCCGAGTTTTTTAACCAGGTTTCTGTGATGGCACAGATGTCTGGGTTGGAATCCAAAAGGTAATCATTGAGGATATGTGTCTTCTTAGTTAAGGATTGCGCATTGAAGAGGGTGACTGATAGAAGCGTGAGGCCTAGAAGTTGGTTCAATGGAGATGTCATGATAGGGATAATTCTTTTTTGTATGACATTAGTGGAATTAGTTGAAGGTATTCTCCTTTGATTGTGGATGATTGGGATGTTGTAAATGTGCATGATGCGTGGAATTCTGGAGGAGGTTTAGTCTGCGAAGAATGGTTGAAAGAAGGTGTCTGTCTGATTGAAGAGAGGTTGGGAAGATTGTTGAGAGTGTTTGTAAGTTTGTTGGTTCGGCTGGAGGATTGCTCTGTCCTCCGTAGTTGTGAATGGAGTTGTCTGACCGGTTGCTGGCGGTGTATCTGTCCTTTGAGGTAAATAGCGTGACTGTAATGTCATTTAAGTTATCATGTGGATACAATACATATGCAGAAAACAGGTGGATGCAGGCGGATAAAATACAATATATGCAGGTGGATACAATACAATAGATGCAGGTGGATGCAATACATGTGCAGAGTGTAGGTATAATACAGAATGCAGGTGGAGTGCAAGTATAATACAGAATATCATACAGAATATAATATAATATAAAACAGAGTATAATACAGAATGCAGGTGAAGAATTTTCAGTATGCAGGTGGATACATTACATGAGAATCCGTGCGAGGTACAGGGCTAAGCACTGATGGTACAGTACAATAATTTTTCTTGGACTATCTTCCTGCACAATTAGCAGATGTAAAGGTGTATGGGTGGTTTATCTGGGATAATTTCCAAAGGGAGGGTGTGTGAGTGCATCCCCTTTCAAAATGAGTGTAAAATTTGCAGGTAAAATGTACCCCCAGACTTTGCAGTCATGCAGGCAGTTTTAAAATTACACCTAGAGGGTATCCCAAAAGCCTCAATTTTAAGACTGTCTGCATGTGTGCAAAGCCTTTAGGCACTTGTGTCAGCCTCAGACTAGACACAGGCGCAGTAACCTTTAAAGGGGTGTGCAGGCAGACATTGATGTGAGTGCGTCGGCGCGTGCCCAGGGACGCGGCTATTTTATAACGTGCACATGTTATAAAATAGCCCCTAGGCGCGTGTATGTGTGTGCTCTATTTTGTAACTGGGCGAGCACAGTCGAGCACATCCAGGTATGAGCTGGGCAAGTGGGGGAATTTTATAACTGGCGTGCATCCACATCGTGACAATTTTCCCCAGTTTCTCCACCAGTTCACCCAGTTAAGAGCTAGGTTCTCCAAACCCCCCTAGTTTAATAGCCTGCATTCCCTCCAGTTAACCCAGACACTCTAAACCCCTCAGGGATGGCTGTTTTTGTTTTTTTAACTTACACCTTGTCCACAGCAGAAGTAAAGTTACGTGGCACCGGACCTGGGCCCGTGCCAGGTACATAAGTATTTGCGCGCACATTTCTTGGCACTGCCCCGGAATGCCCACGCCCCGCCCAAACCATGCCCACGCCCCGCCCCTTTTTGAACTGGAGTGAGATATCTGCACACTGGCAGATGTGCACACAGGTATGCAGCTTTTAAAAATGTGCTGGGCCTGCATATACTAGAAGCGGGCGCCTCTCCCAAATTTGGCACCCGCCGGGCTTTTAAAATTTACTTCTAATTTTCTTCGGAACAGACCCGCGTACTCTGAAAATTATCCCAGAAGCACCACCTGCGCACGTTTGCATCTGCTGATTTGGGTGGATAGATTTTCCAAGGGGGAAAAAAAAATAGATGCATGCTTTTAAAAATTCAAAAGTATACACATAAGTGCCAAGTACTCCTCCTCCGGGAATGCTTCTCCCCTACTGCAGGTAAAGCTCCGTGTGCAGAAGCTATAGGTGCATTCTTTTATTCGCTTATAGGGTGGGCAAGTATTTGTCAGCCCATTTCCACAGGTGAAACAGTGCGTTACCCATGGAGATGCCTGCACGGTCTGTGGGTAGCTTTATGCGCCTATGTACCCAGACTGAGCGCAGGCATTCCCACTGCTAGGTTTGGGAGGGGCTTGCATTCACTCATCCACTTTGGCATTTTCAAATGTCTGTGCATACATTTTCCAGAAAAATGTCTGCCTATATTTTAGCAGGCATAATTGTGTGCAAGTATTTAGGTGGTGTCATATATATATATATTTTTTTTTTTTAATGAACATATGCACATTGGTATGTTGTGACAATTGTGTGCTTTTGCCAACTTTCTTATGCGGGCCGTGATAAAAGAAGTCCCAGTAACGTCAACTAATGATGAATGAGCCTCTCCTTCACTCTGTCAGCCTTTGCCCTCCTCTTTAACAATGTTAGCTTTAGGGAGCCGCACTGATGTGCGGGACCACAGAAAGCCGGACGTATCGTCTGGACGCTGGCTAACTGCTCGGGTTGTGTTGAGAAGCACAGCTGAACATTTAAGAGCAATTCCGCAGGTGGTTTCTTCTAGCTGCGCTGCAAGTTGCTCATCTACCACAGACCGCTGTTTAAATACTCATGCTGCCTACTCTTCTTGAGGGCTCGCTGCTCCGCAGTTTACCAAAAAGGAAATTCCCCCAATACAAGCAAAGAATTCACTGCAAATTCACGGAGCACTATGAGCTCCAAAGGCACTTCAGTTTGTAAGGAAGAGCACGGTGCCTGTCAAACGTCTGTAGGGATTTATTGTTCGTTCTGCATGAGGAAGAAACATATTGAACATTCAGAAGTACTGACTGCTCTCTCTGATTAAATAATCTCATTTAAAGGATCCTTTTGATGAAACGTGCTATTGTGTAAAAAGTAAATCCTTCGTGTTGCCTGCATATTGATATCTGCTCAGCTTACGGGATAAAGGCCCTCTCTTATGTACCAATTTCCTTTGGTGTCTGGGGTGCAAACGCCTTCCTACCCTCCATACGCTGTGCAAGTGGTGAGAATTATGCATCACATAAAACGTGCCTACTTCAATTCTTTGGCAAACAACAAACAGAAGGATGCCAAAGAGCGTCTTTTTCAAACTTTAATCAAGGAGACGTAAAAACTCAAATAAAATTGCCCGACTCTGGCCGAGTTTCGCCACCTGCGGTGGCTGCCTCAGGGGAACAATGTTCGTCTCCTCTCAGTCAGGTGTAACACCTGACTGAGAGGAGACGAACATTGTTGGTGCAGATACGAGTTCCCCTGAGGCAGCCACCGCAGGTGGCGAAACTCGGCCAGAGTCGGGCAATTTTATTTGAGTTTTTACGTCTCCTTGATTAAAGTTTGAAAAAGACGCTCTTTGGCATCCTTCTGTTTGTTGTTTGCCTACGGTTTCACTGGATCGCCTACCCTGCTGCTTTTTGGGTCTACTTCAATTCTTTGCCAGGCTGTTGCAAGGTTAGTGGCCAAGCTGAAAATGTTAAAAGTAGCCGCCTTTGCACTTTCCCCTACACAAACAAATTTCTGCTAATTCTTTAGCCTTGAAATTAGTGACCCTGGCCCAGTCAATCCAGGGGCCTTAGGGGTACCTCATAAGACAAAAGAGTTTTAGGGGTCAGCGTACTAGAGCATGTTATCCCTAACAACGCCGTTAATGCGGGTTTGCTAGCTTGCATTAGTGTTTATGCAAAAGGATTTATTTATTGAAAAACCCGCCTTCTTTCCGAACGAGACACAAAATGATGTTAAATAGCTCATTACCTATTAAGCCAGCAAAAAATATCGTATTTTAAAACATGCAAAATTTAAAACAGACCTGTTAACACAAGAATGTAACTACGCCTTAGAGAGGTAATAGTTAAATGTTATGCTACTGTGCCTTAATGCCTGTGCTTTAACATGTGTATATTAATGCACACCTTGTTTGCATCTCATTAATATCAGTGGCTGATACAAGGGTTAAACACTGCTTCGATGCATGTTAGCAATCCATTAGCATGCTTTAGTACACGGACCCCATAGTCAGCACCTCTCATGGCAGTTTAAAACAGACCCAAAGTTAAAAGCCCATATACTTTATAATGCCCCTGGTGCCTATTAATATACTGCTGGCTCTCATAGGGGAGCAGCTCCCCTAAGCTGTACCTTATGCCTCAGATTTTTATTTTTTTTTATCAAGGCCTCTATTCAATTAGAAATATGAAAATGTTCTGTCTCTCTCCATCTAGCTTCATTTCATTACTTGTGACGCTGGCTGTTGCAGGGAAGCTGCAAGCTGAACAAATGTTAAATCTT
Source organism: Rhinatrema bivittatum (assembly GCF_901001135.1). Classification (NCBI taxonomy): domain Eukaryota; kingdom Metazoa; phylum Chordata; class Amphibia; order Gymnophiona; family Rhinatrematidae; genus Rhinatrema; species Rhinatrema bivittatum. The sequence goes on along the minus strand of NC_042632.1, from coordinate 47,055,431 downwards.
TCCACTCACAGTTATTTTCATGATCTGCATTAACCGTTTAACCCCCTTCTGCACAGTGCCTCAAAATCCTGGATCCAGCCCTCAGCTATTTCATGTTGAAACTGGAAAGTAACACTCAAGATGTGCTCTTTGTACAGTATAACAATGTCCGCTGCTTGTAAAGGAAAAAAAAAAAAAACAACCCCAAAATATTCTGATTTCTGCATTCTGTTTTTACCATCCAAAAGCTGAGTGTCTAAAACATGGGATTTTAACAAGTAAACTGAGCTGGTACAAACTGTAAGTCATAAAGCGGAAAAATATAGGAAACCTGTGCCAAGTACTTCTCAGTGCCAGGCTTGGGATCATGGACAGGCCTAGTCATCGAGGGTAACCCAAATGTATAAATTAGCCTGATTTCTCTCTCTCTAAATAGGATAACCAGATACAATGCTATTCAAAAAGATGGGATTTCACAGTTTGGCATGGCCTCTCTCTCTCTTCTCTATCTTCAGTCCAGCCTCTCTCCCTGCACCTTCTTCCTCTCCAACAGCCTCTCTCCTATCCCTCTCCCCCATCCCAACCTCTCTCCCCATCTCTGTTTCCCCCACTAGCCTCTCTTTCTTCTAGCTTCTCCCTCCCCTCCACCTTCTCTCCTTTCCCCATCTCTGCCCCACATCAGCCTTCGACTCTCCCCCTCGTATCCCCCATTTGCCACTCTCTCTCCCTGGATTTTCATCACTCGCCAGCCCCTGCGGGTTCATCTTTTTTGATGCCAACTACTGCTATGCCAAGCCCCGCGCCTGCTGACATCGTAGCCCCCGGGCGCGTTTCTCCCCCCAAACCCGCTCTTCTTTTACGGGAGCGCGACAGACAGACACGGGCCTTGATTATATAGCATTGTATATTTATCAAGTAAATCCTGAAAACTGGACCTGTTCGCAGAGCACAAAAATCAGAGTTGGGAGTCACAAGGGAGAGGGAAGGAAAGACGAGGACAATTTGACATTATTTTCAGTGACAATTTACTATTGTGCTAATTCTTACAAATTTGGGTGCTGGGACTGCAATAGGACCTGAGAACAAGCTTTGGCTGCAGAAGTCTTCCTTATGGTCTTGTCAAGCGTGCGTCTTGCTTTGAGCATTTTAAAGTAATATCATCAGGACATTTACTTATTGCAAGCATGCCCTGTTTCCTTCAGGACTCTTATCTGAAGGCAGCGTGGAACTCTAGCCGTGTTTGTTTATTTCGCCAAACCATTGTCAAAAGCTGGTTTTGTAAGGAGCATAATACATCCTTATGGTTTCTTTTTTTTTTTTTTTTTAAACAAATTAAATGATTTTTGGCAATTGAATGGAATAACGGAAGTGCAGCTCTTTTCCCCTTGTTCTGTTTGGGGTGTATTTGTCTTCATGAATGGTAGAAAGAGGATTTATTTCTCTGAATGAATGTCTCTAAGCACCCCATACCTTGGGGGCTTAAAGCGAGGTTAGATCCAGTGACAGAAGAATCAACATTATAAGCCCTGAGAGAGGGCTCTGAGTGGCTTGTAGGTAGTCTCAAGTGGATGTGCTTTGAGAATGCTGTTGCTACAGCTTACATTAGCAGCTGAAGGGACTTTGTCTATGAGTGATGCCCTAGGATGACCTCTGACCCCCTGAAACTTCACTCTGCAAAGATCTGAAGCTTGTGTGACCACAGTCCTAGGAAATGGAGAACCCCATTGTATCTGAAAGAAAAAGGAACACAAACATGGTGTATTCTCAAAGGAAACACGATGGAGTGGTTGGGGGGAAAGGGGAGGGGGAAGGGGAATGCCATCCCAGGACAGCGGGGAGGAGGAGGTCTTGTGGTTTTATTTTGGAGAAAAGACAGAAAGGCCTACCCCCTCTTCCCCCCCCCCCCAAAAAAAAAAAAAGCCTGAGCTGCAGTGCTCCAAGTGAAAGTTAGAATTCGTAAACATTTGGAAAAGGATGGAAAACCATTAGCCCTTCATGATTGCTTTCCAGCTTCTAAATTCTGTTAAAAGAACAGAAGCAACTAAATTCTGTTAAAAGAAGACACGTGAACTGTCGGAAGAGAAGGCAGCAGCCAGCATTGCACTGCATTTCTATTACGAGGGTCCTAAAGCAGCAGCCCTTGCTAGATTTCTCGAAGTATCAGCTTCCCCCGATTAATGGCCTCATTTCTCCTCCTTGGCTCCGATGAATGGGTCTCCTTTCTTTCTTGTCTTCAAATATATTTTGTTTCTTATGTTTTTAAACATTTTTCGAATAAAAATGCATTTTTTTTTTTAATACGATGTCCGCAATTTGGAAAAAGTCTTTATGCCTGATTCCACAGCTCATGCTGGGGGTACATTTTCACAGGGATCTCCACAGGTAAATGGGGAAAAATAACCCCTTTTGAGAAATGACCTCCCCCATGGGAGGAAAAGTGGTGGTGCTGGAGGGGCAGGGTTAAGGCGGGGCCAGTGATATTCATGTGGCAATTTCGTTTTGAAATTCCCTGCATTTGCTTTAACCCCTGTAATTTTCAACCTGCAAAAATACATGGGATATTGACTTGCCAGGAGTTTCCCTTTTTAAAATGATCATCCGACTCCACAGAAAAAAAAAGTACCCATAGCGCTTTGGAGGGGGGGAGGGCTTGAAAAATTGGCCTCGCTTTGTTGCGGAGCCCATGAAAGAAACACGGCGTGATGGCGGACCTGCGTGTCAGCTCGCTTCAAGCTAGAGGCGCACGCGATATCCGTTGAAACATTGTCAGAGATGACGTGTGCAGCAAAATTTGCAAATTGATTGAAATTTGAAGGAATCACAGTGCGAACTCTTCTGCTGTGGATCCCGTGGCTTGCAAATTGGCAGATCAAAGGCTTAACATGATCTGCTCTAATGACACAAATGCTGTGTGTAGTGCAAGGTGCAAACCAGAGTGCACCTGCTCATTGATCCACTCCTTGGGAAGAGGTGTACAAAAGGGTGACTTTTGCTGCAGCAGTGGAAAAGCCATCGCTTGCACATGATTCTGGAAAAGCATCCAGTTTGAGATGAGGAAACAAGAAGAATATACGAGAGTGCCCTGACTTTAATGGTACTGATACGCATCTTTCGCGCGTACCCCTTTGAAAATCTGGCCCATAACCTAGTTATATCTGCAATGTTCCTATTTACTTTCCTTTCCCCCTCCCAGTTTTATAGCATCCTGTTCTATTTACCTACTGTTTGCAAGTTCCATGTAAACCGATTTTATGTTCTTACGAATACCAGTCTATACAAGCTTTTAAATAAATAAATAAAATGTTGCTTGGCTTTGATTGTAAATATTACTACCCTTAACATAAGGCTTGGGGTTAAGCTGCAGGGAGCAGCAGTTACTACCATAGGAAACTTGCTGGGCAGATTGAGCGGACCATTTGGTCTTTTTCTGCCGTCATTACTATGATACTATGTTTTATACATAGAGTTTCTTGCATTGGATTTGGATAAGAATCAGCATGGCGGCGCCTACAATTTATAATTGTTGGAGTGGTTAAATGCAAGAATCTTTAAATACCATGAGGCTGATACTCAAAAAAAGCTGAGCTCTTAAGTTAGGTGCCTATTTTCAACTGAACTTAGGATCCTAAGTTTTTACCTGAAAATTCACATAAATCTAGGGGTCTGTCCTTCACTGCCTAAAGTTAGGTCTCTAAGGGGGTCATTTTCTATAGCTTTTGCACACGAAAAGGGACTTTTCGCGTGCGATAGCTAAATCGGGGTGGAGTCGGGGCAGGGTCGGCACCGGAAGGGGAGGAGTCGGGGCGACAACAGGGTGGATGCGGCGAAGACATCGCTGATGGCGAAAAGGTAAGGCCCCTTATCGCCGCCAGTAACGTGCCCAATAGCACCACCGTGAAAGGTTGTTTGCGAAAGCCGGCAGCGATAGCACCGCGGTGGTGTGATCGCTGCCGGCTTTCGCAGGCCCGCGCGATTCACTAAGGCCTGCGATTTTAGAAACTCTAGGCCTAAATTAGGTGCCTAGCTCTGAAAATCAATGCCAAGCTCCTCACTTTGTCTTCCCTCCCTAACTCTTCCCCTGTAGCCGCCCATATTTTTAGGCCCCTAAATATTGGAGCCTAGTAAAACTAGGAGCCTAAATTTAGGGACTCGATGCTAATAAATTTTCAAAAGGACCAATCTAGCAGCCTAACTCCAAAGGTTAGGAGCCTATACCCTTAGAAAATTGACCCCTGTATCTAATAGGAATAGGCAGATGAGTTGCTCACGTGTTTTTCTGAAGCCAGATTCCCAGCTATTGTAAAGTAATAAAATATGAATGTAATATTCCATCCATACATGAACATTTCCAGAAACTCTCCCAAAATAATGAGCCGAAAATCACAATCCATAATTGTGATCCCAAACCCCCACCAATAGTCTGGGTATTGCCTTGCTGGTGGAGTTCATCAGATTGCAGTCTCCTATGGCGTACTATGTGCAGATACCCAGCCCCCTGCATTTTTCTTCTTGACCCAACTTGGGGGATACTCACATCTTCCAGTTTCACGGAATCGAGGGAGCAGAGTAGGAAAGTGGAAACTTGTGAACAGTCTCATGAGAGACATGGACAACCTGTCAATGACCCCATGTACAGCTCCGTAAAATGGTTGTGGGTAGCTGAACACTTTTAACAGTCTGTAGCCTATGTATGCCTGGCATCTGGGAAGTGAGTTCTGAATTTCTGTGTTACTCCTCCTTGGCAGAGAGAACAGAGGCAATGAGGAAGCAAATCCACAGAACAGAGGCACTGTTTACGAATGGAATGGGCAGTGATGCTCTTCCTGCTAGCTAGTTTTTTGGCCTTTAACATAGAAGCAATAGAAGCACCAGGGTAATATTTTGAGGGTAATTTTGTAACATACCGCATAGATTTGAAGTCATTTACCAGTGGACTTAACACCAAAACTACCTGCACTCATTTGGACCTGCTAATTAGAGATGTGCAATTGTTTTGAAATGACATGAGAAATACAATGAAATAGGCTGTTTTGGGTTGTTTTGAAACAAAACAAAAAAAATCAGTGAAATTAGTTTTCAGCTTTGTTTCTTTTTTTTTTTTTTTTTTTGTGTGTGTGTCCCTGTTGCAAATTGTGTGCTTAAAATGCAAATGCATGCAAAATTATTGTGCCGTGCTATTCATATTTTACGTGAGTAGGTTTTCAAATTCCATACATGAAAATGAAAAAAAAAATTATATAAACAAAATGAAACCCCAAATCCCCCCGAAATGAACGAAAACAAAAATAATTAGTGCACACACCCCCCTACTGCTAATGTGTGCACAGTTTTTCCAAGGAAAAACTGGCTCACTGTGCATACAGAGGTAAATATTAAGACCCACGCACATGTGCTCGCATTTGCTGGCTCACGCAGATGGACACGGCCATTTTATAACATACGCAAGTATATGCGCGTATACGTGCGCGTGTTATAAATTCAGTTATACACGTGTACATGTGCACGCAAATGCCTGAGCACATAAACGGGGGGAATTTTAGTAGATGTGCACTGACGCAATTATCTGTTTCCCAAGTTTGCCCCAGTAAAGGAGAGGACTTCCTAAGCCCTAACTTGTCTCCCTTTTACCCTATTAGCCACAACCCTGCTGACTGGTCTAGATTTTGTTATTTTACTACTTACGCGCCATCCATAGCAGAAATAAAGTTATGTGGTAGGGGACCCTGGTGCGCGCTTGTGCACGTAAATACTTATGTGCAGAATTCATGGTGCAGACGCAGCCCTCCCATGCCCCACCTAGACCACACCTATGTCCTGCCCCTTTTATTTGAACTTCTTATTTTGTGCGCATACCAGGAGATACAGGCGTACTCATGCAGTTTTTAAAAACTCGTATGGTGCGCACTAGGCCGAGTCACATGCGCACCTCTTGGCTTTGGCACATGCAGAGCTTTTAAAATCCACCAGAATGGCCGTACACGGATATTTTTCCCCTCCTATAGGGCAGGCAAATTTGTAAAAGGCCATTTCCATTGGTAAGTCACTGTTTTTCCCACTGGAATGGTTTTTGAAAGTTACCCTCCCTATGTTTTATAAATCGTTTCAGTGAGATCTAAAACCCCGCCCCAGTCGTTTGATGGATACTGAGATTATGCTGTCAAGCATGTTAAGAGGACCCTGCAGTGGCTGAAGAGACATTCATAATGATGAGCAAATCCAAAAGGAAGAAAGTTTAAAGAAGCCATCAGCACACCCAGACAGGAAGCACCTGTGCTATTCAGCAGTAGGGTGGGTCCATGTGGAAGAGCGGGATGTTTTGGAAATGGGCAGTCTTACCGAATTTCAGCAAACACATAACTTAAGCATGCAATCAAATTTGGTGGCAGCACTGATGCCACATTTTAAATTTGATACCACTGATGGCCGCTGCGATATAACTGTCAAAGTCTGAGGCTATCAGGCAGAGCTATTGATCCAGCTACCAGAGCACTGAAGTGGCTTAATGGAGCACTTCAATAAACAAAACAGTTATCGGAGCATTAAAGCTACCCAGACCCTGCCGCTATTGATGTGGCAACTGGAGAACTTCCGTAGTTATTGGACCATTGCGGCACTGAAGAAACGTAGAACTTTTCAGTCACCAATGCAGCCATAGGGATGTTATTTTAGGAAGTTATATACTATAGGACTTTCTAACAAACTCACTAGTTAGACAACTTGCTATTAAATTACCCCCATTATCAAAGATATAGCATATTTCAGCTTTAGAACTTAACTATTGGATTACTTAAGATAGGCATTAAGAAGAGATGGAGGTATTGAAGTAACTGTTGGATTTCAAATATTAGAACATTGGGGTTCTCAGTTGACATCTAGATTCCACCCTGCTCCAGTGCACAACTAATGTATAGATTGTGACAGCCTATATTTGAAGACATGTAGCATTGGTTTACATATCTGATGTTGGAATTATATCACTGGGGTCAATGTTTAGCACTCTACTTATTTATATATCAGGCTTTATTTTTGGTGAATGTGCCACACATGCAATAACTAATCAGCCCAATATTATTTCATCTGAAATATTGTACATGCTGCTATTAAGCCTTTTGTATTGATTAAGAGGTGCTTGTATGTATTGATGTATTTATGTATAATTAAGTATTGACATTCACAGGTGCTCATTTTTTTTTCATATTGTTAATAAAGGAAAATGGTGTTTTAATTATAAACATTAAACATTAGTGCTCTTTTCCTTTGTGTAGGATAGATTGGCTCTGTCATCTATTGAGAACCACATAGTTCTTACACTCCCTAATTTCCAGTAGTTTATATATATATATATATATGTATATAAGAATTTTCCCAAACTCTTCTTGTTCCCTCTTCCCTATGGTTGTGGTAACTGCTGTAACCTTGATCATCAGAAAGAGCACTTTTACCACATTTTGGTGAATGTTGCCGGGGGAGGTGGGGTTGATAAAGATGGCCTTTCTTTGGGCATTCAGTCAATGGATGGTCATTTCATAACCTAGGATCCTCTAGCAATAGTAACATAATCGATGATGCAGATAAAGACCAATTGAACCATCCAGTCTGCTAGATATCGTTCATTATGCAAGTCAGTTTTTTTTTTCATTATTTTCCATTCTTGATAAATTAATATAAAGGTTTTCATACTTAATCCCATCCCATTCCTCTCATGTCTTCTTACCGAGTTTTGTAATAATCTAAATAGCTACCAAAGTTGGGCCTAGATTTATCATTTTGCGATAAATATAGCAAGAATAGCGCCCATGATTAAAAAAAAGGGGGCGTGGTTAGGGAAATTTTCCTGGTACCGCATCGCATAGTTATTTTATCGCAACATGAGTTAAATTTATCTCACCCGTGTTATTGTCACATCTCAAATTGAGAAGTCCCTGGACAGGCTTTTATCACATTTTGAGCTGCTGGAGAGAGAGAGAGAGGGATACAGCTTGATTGCAACTAGGTAGAGAGTGCATCAAGCAAGGTAGAAAGAACATTGTACAAATCTACCCATTCACCGTTCATCCCTCCTAATCACATTAAATCTTCACTGATGGTAACTGTGATGTTCATACATATGACTGTGCATGTTAAACTGCCCCCCCCCCCAAAAAACCCAACTCACCCCAGCTTGCTGGCATTCTAATATTTATAAAAAAAACTTTTTACATTTCATTTAAGCTGAAATTTTCTTTTTAAACCTTGTAGAGTAAGTGCCACTAGGCTTTATTGCGCACAGTCAGCTGAACACAACAGTATCTGAAGACGTTCAGATTCGTTACAGCCAATGGAATAAACATCAAGAAAAAGTTTGGGGGTTTTTTTTAAATCTGAAAATAACCCAAAAGTCAGTCTTCATATCATTGTTTCCACTGTGATTAATCCACCTCTCTTCAAAATGCGGCTGAAAGCAAGAATAATAAAAAAAAAAGATTTGTATTTTGTTTTCATTGTAGTGTGTTTTACATACAGGAGTAATAAGTGAGTGTGTGTGTTTGTAAAACAAGACATTTGGAGAAAATGTTTTAAAAATATCGATTAATATTCATTTTCAGCAGTTTTAGTGGGTAGGGATATTTTAAAGAGTTAGTGTGACTTGTGTATTTCTACTGTGTGCCCATTCACATCCAGCAAAACTCCAGCTGATCACCTGAATAGGCGCAGAGTCAAATGGTCAAGGCCATATGCCCAGGAAAGAATGGACTGTGTTGCCAGCTATTCTTGCTGCCCCTGCATGGATTTCACACTTTATATCCTGTTAGGGGGCCTAACATTTACTTTTAATGCAGAATTCTTTTTTTCCTTGTGTCATCTGGGTTTAATCTGGTTAGAAGATTTGATGCCTAAAATTGCATTGTTAACAACGGTTGTTTAAATGTGGCTCGGCATTCCGAGCCTTTAAATCTGTTCAGCGCTCTCCGATTTTCGCATGCCTAAACTCCGTCCCAAGCTGCGTAGTTTTAGGAAGAAGAAAAGAATGCAATAATTGCTGTCTTTGCGTCCTGGAAGGCATCCATGGCTATCTTCAGAACCACAAACAGATGCAAATGTCGCTGCAAACATTATTGTACAATACGGTTCAGGGAGAGTAGTGCCTTTCAGAGCCTCTGAATAGGGCTTCAAAGCAAGCCTAATTAGAGTATGTAGAGGTAATAGGCGCACTTAGATTTTTTTTTTTCACTTTTTTCTTTTTTTAGGGAGAGAGAGAAAAACTACAAGTCTCTTTTTGAGAGAGGAAGAGGGGGTCACTCTTGCTCGGCCCATTTGTGCCAAACAAATGCAGGCCTGGATAGAGTGGGAGAACAAATCAATGCCTTGGAAAACCTTTCTCCTTCTGCAAGCGGAAAGCTGGTGAGATATAGAGTGGTGGCTTGCTCTGGGGGGCTACACATTTCAGTGAGCTAAAAAAAAAAAAAAAAGGGGGAAGCTGAGGGCTCGTGTCTTTGGGAACTGCAGTAAGTGAAAAAGAAAAGCAGAAGGTAAGGGATGAATACTTGGGTAAATCAGTAATAGAGCTAAAGGGCATATGCCTGTAGGGAATATGTTGGTATAAAAGAGCTTTAAGAGGGGCTATTCATGCTGACAAAAGGAGGTTTGAATTGCTGCTTTCACAATAGCATGAAAGGATGGGCTTGGGGTGTTCTGAAACAAAGTGGAAATCATACTGCTCTGAACGGCTCTAATAAGCTTTTAACTATTTTACATTATGGCCTTACCTCTCCCTCTCGCTCTCTCTCTCTCTCTCTCTTTTTGTGAGAGCTGAGTGCCAGACCCACTTAAAAGTGTGATTTATACTTTTTCTCTATGGTAGCTTTGGAGGAAAATAGAATGGAGCTCAAAGGCACTAATTCAGCATTTAGAAAACGGTGGGTGAGGGGAGTCGGCGATGGGGGGGGGGGGGGGAGAGGGCCAGTAAACCCGCCATCATTTTTAATGCCTCAGAATGGAGGGCTTGTGTGCAGCACTCCCTAATTTATGACAGAGGAGCGTAGATTGCACCCCTGACGCCTTTCTCGAGTGTGGAGGTGATGCCGTCGCAGTCCTGGATTTTCCTTTCATTTGTAAATACCGTCCGTATATACATCTTCCGTGTATATGCCCTACTGGCAGGTTTTTTTTTTTTTTTTTGCATGCCGGAAAACACGGTGGTTGCAATGCAAGCAACAATGGAAAATGCTGTGTGAGGAAACCAAGTAATGTTTCTTTATCGGATTTGTAGAACATTTAAAACATAAATTAGAAAAAAAACAAACCCATCAGCAGGCCTTTCTGATGTTGGACTGCTTGATTATATCTCAAATTATTTGGATAGGCTGGCCATGGCCTATTCCTCCTTCTGAAAACCATAAGATAGAATTGACTATGAACCAAACTGTGTGATTGCCCCTTATACCAAGTCGAGCCCGCCGATTGTTGGCGGGCTTACATATGGTAGTGGAATAGATGCCGCACTATATAGAGAAGAAAGGGTTTACGCAAAACTGAAAGTGGACAAAGCTGGATGGAATAAATGGAGCTGGATGGAATAAATCCTAGAATATTAGGGGTAGATTTTCAAAGGGTTACGAGTGTAACCCCAAAAACCTGCCCTTACGCGCGCCGAGCCTATTTTGCATAGGCTCGGAGGTGCGCGCAAGCCCCGGGATGCGCGTATGTCCCGGAGCTTTGAAAAAGGGGCAGGAAGGGGGCAGGGTCGTGGGCGTGGTGCCGATCCGGGGGCGGTCCGGGGGTTGCTGTGCCGGAGGTTCATGCGCCGGCAGCTGGCCGGTGCGCGCAAGATACGCCTGCAAGAGGCAAGCGTAAAAAATAAAATAAGGTGGGGGGGATTTAGGTAGGGCTGTGGGGTGGGTTAGATAGGGGAAGGTGGGGGGGGGGGAGCTAAAGAAAAGTTCCCTCCAAGGCTGCTCCGATTTCCGAGCGGCCTTGGAGGGAACGGGGAAAGCCATCGGGGCTCCCCTAGGGCTCTGCGCGCACAAGGTGCACAAGTGTGCACCCCCTTGTGTGCACCGACCCTGGATTTTATAACATGGGCGCGGCAGCGCGTGCATGTTATAAAATCGACTGTAGATTTGTGTGTGCCGGGTAGCGTGCACGATTAAAAATCTGCCCCTTAATGCATTGAAAGATCTGTTCAATACATCTTTAGAGATGGGAGTGGTCCCATAGGAGTGGAGAAAGGTGGATATATAGGTCATTGGTGAGACCTCATCCAGAATAACTGTGTCCAATTCTGGAAGGAGGCAATCCAGAGAAAGGCTACCAATATGGCGTGGGGTCTGCACCAAAAGCCATATAACATGAGAAGTAAGGACCCTAGAGGAAGCACGCTTTTTTCAGAAGAAAGAATGCTCCAGATCAAGAGATTTCGATATGTGGCTCCAAGGGGGGTAGATTCAGAAGAAACATCAGAAAATATTTCTTCATGGAAAGGGTGGTAGATACATGGAATGGACTCCTTGTGGAAGTTGTGGTGAAAAAAAAAATCATAATGGAATTAAAAAAGCAAGGGATAAGTACAGAGGATCCTGAGTGATAAAAAGTGGGGAGAAACCCAGAGCTTGCCTGTTGACTTAGCATTGCAAACCACAGTAGATAAGTGCATCACTTTTTGATGGTTTTTGAATACAATATTAAAAGGGAATTTTCAAAATGTTATGCACGTAAAAGTTAGCATATATACATGAAAGTAGTCTCTACTCTCATATTCGGTATTTTGTAAAAGTCCAAAATATGCAATTATTTACACTTTCACACACACATATACATGCTTAAAAAAAGGAATGGTGTGGGGTGTTCCTTGGTGGGGGCCGTTAGGCACATAAGTTGCTATTTTAAAAGACACGCCTATACATTTGCCAGCTTACACGCATATTTTTACACCTGTTGATTCTCTGGCATAAATGATATTAAATGTGTTTATTATGTAGCACTGCCCAGGTGGGAGATGTGGGTGAACTGGGAGGGAGTTCAGGCTGAAGAACCAGGAGGGTCTCGATGACCTGGGAAGGACCGTGTAAACAGGTGGAGTAATTGGTGAAACTGATAATTTCACTCACTCTTGTATGTTTTAAAATACACCTACTTAAGCTCATATATCCCAACTTGTGTAAGTCCTACTTTATTTTCACACATAAAACATATGCACGGATATTTTTAGAAAAGGCAGGTAAAGTACTCACATTCAATGGATTGAAATACCTGGTTTCAATGCCTTATATGTATTCACGTGTTGGCCTACATACGTGCATATGCTGTGGGATAATCATGTGCACATTTTATAATATATATGTATATGTTGCTGCACGCGTTGTTTGAAATTTACCCTCCCTATATTTCTTTTTCAAGTCTTTAAGCAGTTGATGAATAGAATAGATGTTGACGTGTTTGATTAGACCTATGAGTTCATAGCCACTGATACATGGTGACAGTGATAGTTTTAGCTCCATGTTTGTGACACCTATTCTTTTTTTTTTTAAATTGTTTTCATTAAAGTTGTGAAAGGCACTCTGCCTTTTGAGTTTTGGTTAGTAGATTGAGTATATAGGTGTGTTATTGCACTGTTTCTTTTGTGTTGGAATTTACTGTAGCATTGCACCAAGAGGGAGCTTGGGCAGATTAGATGGGTCCGGTTATCTGTTATCATATTCAACAGTAGCAGTTGGAACTAGGTTAGGAGTTTGCAGTATTGCAATCGGCCCGCCCTTCATTCCTGCAAGGGTAGAGGCAAAGGAGAGGTGACAAGGATGAAAAAAGGGATGGAGATATGAAATATTATCTAGCAATACTACAGGCCAAGCAAGGGGCATGTGGGTTTGTACCAGCAGGCTGCAAAGGGGTCAGTTCTGGTAGGTTGATGGTGGCTGGGTACTGTTCAGCAAGGTCATGGAATCCTATAAGGCTGGATGTTCTGGCAACAGCTTTAGCAGTTTGGTAAATATATGGATTGTTGCTTTATGTATAGGATCTTGAATGTCTATAACTTGAAGGAATATGTTACAAATATCTTTAATAAGTCTTTACAAAAAGCCTTAAAATATTTCACAATCAAAAGTCAAAAGAGAAATAGAGGTTCAATGAAACAGCATTCAATGAATATGTCAACATACTTAATCAAACATGACAATCTTAAAAACACAATTCGTGTATATGCTCACACATAGAATCTTGCTAACTAATTTATTACCATATGTATGCTTGTGCAATGTATCATACACATATAAACATTGCATCACTTCCAATGCAATGTTGCAATGATGTAGACACTGCAATAAACAATTGATAAACCTGGTCTCATATGTGATGCAGCTTGTAATGAAGGACACTTTGTTTCAACATATATTCAATGATAGACTAAGGAAAAGCATACATATCCTTGTCACCTTGTATAATGATGAGAATGATCTTCTGATATATCTTTAATAAAGCTGGCAATAAAGATGAGTTGTAACTTGTAGTCTCACTGTGTGTGGGATTCACTGCGGAGATGTTCGTGTAAATCAGTCCCAACAAAGAAAATTCTCTTTGTTTCACCTTGAAAGGCTTCCTCAGGGGATATGTAAGGATCAATCAATATCAAATAAGCTGTCCATTACCTGCTATTAATTAAGTTGACTTAGATAATAACCACCGCTATTACTAGCAACGGTAACATGGAATAGACTTAGTTTTTGGGTACTTGCCAGGTTCTTATGGCCTGGATTGGCCACTGTTGGAAACAGGATGCTGGGCTTGATGGACCCTTGGTCTGACCCAGTATGGCATGTTCTTATGTTCTTAAACCCAATGTTTATAACAAACTATTGGGTAACATCCACATCAGATGTAAAACTGCAATGTCTAGCATTCAAATAACAAATAGAGAATTCAAAATGTGCATTCCTTATGGTGAGTTTGATTCCCACACCAGATGCTTATGCATGAATTACATTGATGCCGTTGAAGAATTAAGGCATCAGGAAGATCTTTCAAAATCGTCTGTATAATAACATAGCTGCATTGCTTCTCATTTGCTAAAGCCAGTTCTTTTCAACAAAATGCAATTTCATTGGTTCCCCGATGTTACAGGTACAGCATGCAGAAGTAGAAAACATAAATAGGATCTTGAATGGCCATCTACCCAGGACGGCAAAGAACCAAGAAGGAGCAAACAAAAACTGTCTTGGACAAAGAGTGATTTCTAACAAGTGGTAAAGCCTCTGGGCTCAATGTTTAAAAGATATCCAGGTTTGCAAGTTAGCCAGATAAGACTTATCTATCCAGGTTTGCAAGTTAGCCGGATAAGACTTATCTGGCTAACTTGCATGGCTATTCAGCAGCACGGCTATGCTGCTAAATATCCATGTATAAACCACTACTTAGCCAGGTAAGTCTTATCTGGATAACAAACCTACTTTCTGGCAGATCTAGCTTATCTGGTTAACTTAACTGGATAAGTCTGAATATTGCTACTTATCTGGCCAACTGCCTGATTCCCTAAGGCTCTTCTCCCATTCTGTGTCTATGGGAAAATACCTTGATGAATCAGGCCCTAAGTTAGCTGAATAAGTAGAACCACTCAGCTACACCCACTACATGCCTACTGTCTATCCGGCTAACTACTTAGCTGGATAAGTGTCGTATATGGCGAAGTGGCAGCTGCTGAACATAGCCGGGTATCTAGCAGCCACCACTTAGGTGGATAAATCCTATTCATCTGGCTAAGTAGCGCTCAGCACATTTTGAATGTCATGATTTCTATTTACACACTTAAAACTGGGGTTTACACATGTAAGTGCACTTTACCTGTGTACGTGGACTTTTGAAAATTGCTATATGTGCCATTGAACTGTCCATAGGTTTTACCCACATTAAGTGCACTTATACGGGTAAAATGGCTTTTGAAAATTGCAATGATTCGGCAATTCCAAAAAGCCAGGTTTTCAGGGGAGGAGTCAAGATGGCTGCACGTATCGAGTCTTAAGCCGGAGTTCTCTTGCCTGTTCTGATATTTCTGCTGAATAATGCCTGCAAAGAGGAAAGGAAAAGTATGGACTTACCCGTCCGTGTCGACTCCTTCCACAAGTTTTCAGACAGAGATTACTGGCTTTATGCACCCAACAGTACAACCGCAGAGAACCGAGGAAACTGATGTGTGTGACGGCGTGGAAGAGCCGTTTACGCCGGCAGGGGAGGTGTCTCTTAGCCCAGAGCAGAGGCAGCCGCCTGTGCAGAGGATAGCTGAGGAAACAAGGAGTGGGGACTCGGCAGTGTTTCAAGCCGGTCCTACCCCGGAGAGTCCCTCACAGATCCCTGATGGTATAACACCGGGACTACTTACATCAAGCCCGGTGGAAGGACAGAGAGCTGCGGGACCAACTGAAACCGGCGAAAGGCTGGCAGGAGGTATGTGTGCAGACAATACCACCAGGAAGGAGTTAATCGCCATTCCTACGCGGCCTGCACAGGTGACCCTAGACTCTTTATGGGACTTTATGGCTGGGATGGCTTCGGCTATAAATTCTTTGAATGAAAAAATGGAGCATTCTAACTTACAGAGCGCTCAAAAATCTGCAGATATACAAAACCAAGTCGATTCATTGAAAGAGAAAGTTAATGGTTTGGAAGAGAAAGGCAATTTATTTCAGCAGTATAAGATAGCAGCGATCAAAGATCGCGAAGAATTATCCAGATGAATGGAATTTATTGAAAATAAATCCAGACATTTGAACCTACGTCTGAATAATCTTCCAAGAGTAGTGGGGGAAATTCCCTACACTACTCTGAAAAAACTTTTCCTGGAAAAGTTGGAAATAACTGAAGGTAATCTCCCGTCTATTAACTCTTGCTATTTTCTTCCTACATCAAGACGTCCAGGAAATCCCAGTAATGTTCCCTTTGCAGGGAACCTGACAGGATTTTTAGAAGATTCTACTTTAGAAGTGATAAATAGAGGAACACTCCTGGTATCGTTTATAACAACTAAGGATATCGGCATAGTGATGAAATCATATTTCAGGAAATATCCGGTTAACTTTTATGAAGCTGCAGTAAAAATCTTCCCTGATCTGGCTCCAGCCACACAGGCCAGGCGTCGGGGTTTTCTAAACCTTAGACAAGAGGCTGTTGGGCTGGGCTATATTGTAAAAATATTGTTTCCTTGTAAATGTTTCCTAACAAAGGGAGATTAACACTTTGTATTTTTTACCTCTGAGCAATTAAAAGAGTTTATAGATGCCAGGAAAGTTAACATTCTAACCCAGTAAAGTAGATATGGTACTGTTGAAACGTGCACGAGGACATTAAGAGTATTGGTTTTAAGGAAGTCCTTTTGGACTTCCTTAAAAGATTTCTAGATTCATCTCTATTAAAAAAAATATATATATTCTGCTGGGATTGGGTCTTAATAATTGAAAAGGCTTGTGGAAATTGTTTAAATTTGCCAACCAGGTTTATTATTAATTTCAATGTGGATAATATAAAGTTGCTTTGTAGAATATTGTTGAAAATGGGGGCAAAAGTGTGATTATGAAAATTAAGTACCCATAATATTTCTTTATAAGCAAATATGATTTTGTTTATGTATTTGAAAATGAATAAATAAAAAATTTGAAAAAAAGAAAAAAAAGAAAATGCATGACTACTTTGAAAATTTGCTTTGGGTGATTTTTAAATTGTAAAGCAATTAAGAAATAACAGGCCAATACAGAAAGAAATGCGGGAGAGTGGGCGAGCACCTGCTCTCCCAGCGCGCGCACAGACCAGTGTCCTGTGCATGTGATCCAGTAAATAAAAATATGCTAATTAGGGCCCATGGTAAAAGGAGCAGCGGCTGTCAGCAGGTTTGACAGCCGACGCTCAAGTTTGCCGGCGTCGGTTCTCGGACCCACTGACAGCCACGGGTTTGGAAACCAGACACCAGCAAAATTGAGCATCCAGTTTTCGAGCCGCGAGCTGATTTTAAATTTTTAAATTATTAATTATTTTTTACTTTTGGGACCTCCGACTTAATATCACCATGATATTAAGTCGGAGGGTGTACAGAAAAGTAGTTTTTACTGCTTTTCTGTGCACTTTCCCGGTGCCAAGAGAAATTGATGCCTGCCGTTGGGTAGGCGCTAATTTCTGAAATTAAAATGTGCGGCTTGGCTGCACATTTTACTTAGTGAATCGCGCGGGAATAACTAATAGGGCCATCAATGTGCATTTGCATGTTGCAGGCGCTATTACCTTCAGGGTGGGGGGGGGGGCCTTGGACGCATGTTTTCGACGCGCTATTACCCCTTACTGAATAAGGGGTAAAGCTAGCGCGTCGAAAACGCACGTCCAACCGCGGGTTAACAGTGCGCTCTGGTGGAGTGCACTGAACTGTATTGGCCTGTGTGTAAATAAATAAGTAAACTTCACCTGTCAGGTTTTACCTTCACATGCTTGCATCAAGAATCCTCTTTAGCCCATACATACATGGCTGCCAGCACCTCCGCTGGGAGGTCGTTCCATGTATCCTCCACCCTTTGAGTGAAGAAATGTGTCCTTATGTTACTCCTTTGAGCTGAATATTATGATTCTAAAATGTCCTTTCCATGAGAAAATACTTATGTCTTGCACATTTATTAATACCTTTGAAGTACCTGAATGTCTCTGTCTTACCCTTCTCTTTCCTTCTTTCCTGATTCAGAGCTGAGCCCAAAGATAAAATACTTGCTGATCCTGAACCCAAGAACAGTAGGGATGTGCATTTGTTCTGTTTTTATGCGTGCATAACTTTTTTAAGGGCATAAAATTGTACTTAGTCACATAAAGTACGATTTTATGGACATAAGTATGACTTTAGGGGATGAATTTTCAAAAGGATTTATACACATAAAACCTGGTTTTATCTATTTAAACAGACTTTTGAAAATTGCCCTGGGGAGGTTATATGTGTAAAGTATGGGAAAAAAAAGCGATTTTGTGCACTCGAAAGAGGTGTTTCTGGAGGGGGAGTTGGGGCAGAAAACCAATTTCTGCACAGACTTCTGATCCTGCTCCCAGGCAGGGGTAAATGTGTACATGAATTCCATTCTGGATTCTGTGTACACCCAGTAATTTTCAAAGTGAATTTATGTGGGTAAAGCTGCTTTGAAAATGTGAGCTGAAGTCTGTGTGTACTTTCTAAATGCAGATTTCAGCCCTACATGGGCTGTTATAAGATTACCCTCATAAGACAGTAACTTTTAAACAGGCACATGGGCGCACATGTGCACGTGTTCGCCAGCCTCCCTCAGGGATGCAGCCATTTTATAATATACACACGTATATGCACACATTATAAAATAGCCTGACCGCGAGCACTTGTGCATACAATTTTAAGTGGATGTGTGCCTGTGTATGCAAATGCCGCTTCTACCACATAAGTGGGGGGATTTTAAAACCCATGCGTGCTGACACCCTTACCAGTTCATTCCCAGTTCACCCAGGTAAAGAATAGGACTTCCAAACCCCCCTAGTTTAATAGCTTCCCTTCTCCCCTGTTATTCTTGATTCTTAAAATTCCACAGATCCATCTATTTATTTTATGTTCTTATGTTCTTATGTTTTTTTTATTTTATAACTTGCATGTCATCCATAGCAGAAGTAAAGTTATGCGGCAGGGGACCCCGATGTGCACCTGTATGCATAAGTATTGATACGCTAATTTTAAGTTAAATTCTAGGAACACCCATACCCCGCCTCGCACCTTTTCCTGAACTTTTCATTTGTGCAAGGACATTGTGCATATCCAGGCGGCTTTTAAAATCAGTTCGGTGTGCACTGGCCCAACTTGTGCACATATCTCCCAGTTTTGGCTTGTTCCAGGCTTTTAAAATTCACCTTTGTGTGTGTAAAACCGAAGTTATATGCGTAAAGTAATGAAACAAATGAAAACAAAGTAAAAAAGTAAAAATAAAAACAAAACACAATAACAAAAAGGAATGAAGCAAATAAAATGACCTGAATAAAATTTTGCCCATACACATCACTTCTCCACAATATCATTGAACTTGTACCCTGAAGCTCATGGCAAACCAAAAGTCAAATTGAAGGAAAATAGATTATTGGGATTTTGGGGGCCATTTATCTATTTGTCTTCCTGTCAGTCTGCTTTCCTAGTTCATTTGAGAAAATAGTTGCAATATATTAAGTAACAATATCTTTCCCTGGTGAGCTCACACTTATACAAGAGCAGGACTGGTCAAGTTTGGAAAGGCATTGGTGTTCCGGGACACATGGAAGCGTGATATGTGGTTTTCAGTCTTTTTGCAATATCCTATGGAAATATCAACATCAAAAAAATTGTGCTTTTAGAAAGGAGTCATTGGATACTGCTGGAAAACAAAATGCAGAGAAATAACCATAGAGAAATCCATGTGGGTTGTGTTTGAGCAGCATGTGTGCTACATGCTTTGTAAGGTCGAATTTACATGTTTCATACTTGGAGCACACAACGGTGCTTTAAAAAGTGCAATGTACATGCATGCACCCAGTACAATACACGTTTTTGAAGGTGCGGATTAGGTGCGGATTAGGTACTGCAAATGTGCAGCATTTTTAGAACACCTTTTTTTTTGTGGATACTTTTCCCATGGAAAATGACGACGTGCAGATTTGAAAACGCCGCCTATTTTCCTTCCCCTGACCTAAACACATCCCTGGGAATGTTTCCCCCCCAAAGCATCTAAAGGTCCACGTGTTGTAGAACCCCCATGCATACTTTTTGCTGGTACAAGGCCGGGCAATATTCATTCGGCCCTTTGACCCGGGTAAATGACTTCTGAAAATTGCTTACTGCATAACCATTTAGCTCTGGATGATTCTTGTTTTTGTTTTTTGTTTTTTTGTACTTTAAATGTTTGACCACTACAGTGTAGGCTGCTTGCTTACCACTTCCAATAATTGGAGGAAATTAAAGTTTGCGGACCAAAACATTAGTGATCAGAAGAGTCTGTGGATCAGTGGCTGCAACGCCATTCATTTTTTTTTTTTTTAAGATATCTGTTAGTGAATGAGTAAGTGGATAAATACCCACTTTGTGGAATGTAGTCCAGCGTTTCCCAGCCTTCTCGTGCAGGCACACCTAACCCAGTCTTAGCTTTTGCGAGGGAGGTATAGAGGGCATGGCAGGGTGGGGGGGGGGGGGGGGGGGGGGGAGGGAGGGGGAGGGCTCCATCTTGTCACTATGAGGGTTTTTCAAAATGGATTTATGTATGGACTTCTTTAAAACAAGATCATCAGTTTGAGGAATCTGGGAAAGTTAAGATTTGTGGAACTGGTTCACTGAAACGTTCAAAGTGACTGTTTTTCCTGCTCTTGCCTTGGGTGTTTGAAGAATCTGCGATGGATTTCATGGAATTGATGGACCTGCTTCCGATTTTTCAAAATTCTGAGGCAATTTTTTTTTTCAGATTTCTTTTGAATTTTCCCTAAAAGCACCAGTAAAAATCTGAGGTTTCTTAGAGAAAATCCAAAAAAATGTAGTCAAACTCAAACCAAATTGAAATGTACCTGGCTGTAGTATAACCTCATATTTCTGCTTGAGAAAGGTAACCTACAAGCATCTGAAATGGACAGAGAATCATTTATAAAGTATGCAGACCTGTGGAATCCAAAGCAGGCAAAAACCGGCTTGAATTTTCAATTATTTATGAATTTAAAAATAGCATATCATTTTTGGGTTTTTTTCCCCCCTAGTTCTAATCTCTGGGATTCTGTTGACGTGCTCATATCTTTTCGGAAAGGCTGACCTGCCTTTTCTTGGGGTAACAGCTGTGCATGATACACCAATATAGTACAGCTTCAGATGCCCTTGCCCAGAGCAGGTGCAGGGTGCCTAGGTTATCTGCAAATGCTAGAAATCCCAGCTGTTGATCTCTGGCGGATGCGGCTTGTATTGAATTCCCATGATTTTTATCTCCCCTCCTTCCGCAGTCTCCTTCGGGATGGTACAACACACACACACAACACACACACAACAACGCTTCTACTGGGCCCCCACGAGGGTGTGCAGCTGCTCCTCTGGCTCTGTGACTGACAGCACGCTTTGCTTGGGCTCATGCACCCGATATGCTCCTGTCAGCCCCCTCAGAGCATTTGAACGAGTGCCTTCCATTTACCCCATGACAGGGAGAGTGCCGCAGGTGATAATCCGCATCAATTCAGGTAACAAGGATCCGCCTGCTTCAGACCCACTCAGGCCTAATTAGCTGCCACTTGACTTATCAAGAGGGCATTGTTTCCCCCACTGCTAACATATCTGAGAAGCCTCTTTCCACAGTTTGACTGAGAGCTGGGAAGGCTATGAAAGGACTGACTAAATACGAACCCTGTTTTCCAACCTATGAAAAAAAGCTTCAGTGATTCAGATAAAGACCTAAGTGAATCAATTCCTCTCCCAGCCAAGCGCTGTACTTAAGGAGGATTGTTTACCATTTCTGTGGCATGGAGGTTTTTGCCACTTAAAACTGAAAAGACTGAGACATTGTTATTTGGATAAAGATTTTTTTTTCAGTGCTTAGACTATCAATTTTCATTGTTAAGAATTATAATGGAATTATGTCAAGGAATGAATATCCATTTAAAAAAATATGATTATTTTTTTCTTATTATCATGATATCCATTAGCAATTTTGAACTGATGTAAACTGATGTAAACAATAAAAAAAACCATAAAAATACTACCCAACTGAGAAAATGTTATTCCTCACTTTCTTTCCCTTAATTATGTTTATTAACCAAATATAATTCCAGTTTTGTTTTCAATATATTATATATTATAGGGTATGCTTTCATATTTAAATGACAGGGAAATTATATTTGTTTTATTTTGTGTAATTTCCTATTAAAAACAATACAAAATATTATTATGTTTTATTTCATTTCTTCATTTTAATGAATGTTAAATGCAGAAATAAAACAAAATGAAACAACATACCCCCCAAAATAAAATGAAATCCATACCCCTAATAGTTTATCTGAATTTTAGTCTCACATCAACAGTTAATTTACATGGCCATCTTGATGGCCCCATGACAGGTGCTGTTGCCTGCCTTGCAGGAGACCTCGAGTTCGATTGCAGGACCTGGTTTCTGACCATGAGGACTGTTGTGGCTGCTCATGCTGTGGAAATGGTGTTCAAAACCCACCTGAGGAAGGGGAGGATGTTGGTGATGCTTGCACAGGTCGGGCTGTTGCACGCCCACCGAATTTTAAAAGACACCCAGATGCATGCGAATATCCCGCTGAGCACACATCTCATTCGATTTCAGAAAGGAGCCTGGCGTGGGCATGGCCTAGGTGGGGTATCGGCATTTTAGGGTGTGGCCACGAGACGTGTGCATATATATACTTACACGCCCCGGCATGCACCCAGGTCTGCTGCTATGGAGGAGGTATAAGTTATAAAATTAAAAATCAAACCAGCAGTTTTGGATGGGTTTAAAGGGTCTGGGGTAACTGGGGGGGGGGGGGGGGGAGTGCAGGCTATTAATCCAGGGGGATTTGGAAGACCTAGCTCTTAACTGGTCAAACTGGTGGACGAACAGGTGAAACTAGCAATGGCATAAACCACACCCATTTTAAAATACCCTGACTTACGCAAATGTGCAGGCATGTTATAAAATTGCCATGTCCCTGGGCACACACTGATGCACCAATGTGCACACGCATCAGTTTGAAAGTTACTTCATGGATGCAAATCCGGCTTCTAACGCGTAAGTTGGAGGATTTTTAAAAAGAGGCGCGTGCCCATGACATTCCTAATTTACCAGTTTACCCAGTAAACAGCTAGGTCCCCCAATCCTCCCTGGTTTGATAGCCTACACTCCCCCCTCCCAATTACCCCAGACCCTTTAAACCCCTCAGCAATGGCTCGATCCTTTTATTTTATAACTTTCATATCATCCATAGAAGTAAAGTTACACGGCAGGGGACCTCAGTGTGCGCTGGGAGCATAAGTTTTTACGCTTACAACTCCCGGCCAGGCCTCGAAATGCCCACGCCCCACCCCTGTTTTGAAACTTTTGAGATGTGCATACAGCGCCATTTACGTGCGTACATGGGTGCTTTTAAAAATGCAGTCGGGCAACTTTTTTTGCGCATCCCTTAATCAATGCGTGTGCTGGGCTTTAAAATTCACCTTTAAGTTAGCAATTGAACTAAACTCTAGATACGCTCAGTTAGCAAGTATCATTTTGGGAGCATTTGCATACTCATTTAGCTTTCCTTCAGTATTTGGCTTTCCCCCTTTGGGAAGACTGGATGCAAGTTTTCAAGCAGTTCTTACAGATTTCCCCATAAAGTTGCTCCATTGTAAGCAGAATGCATAAAAAAACAACTTCCTGATGAAGGACGAAAGGAGCTGTGAAATTGACATGGGAGGAGGATCCTGGACCTGGCGCACAACACCCTAGCACATCCACAGCTGTTTACGGTGGAAAATTGCAGAGTATGGAATTTCAGTTCCTGACAGCCGAAAATCACATTTCACCTTCATTTATTCATTTACTTAGGGCTCAATTCCCTCAAATCTGAGCCCTGGAAATATTTTCTGGCAGAAAGTCACATCTTCTTGTAGCCCTGCGCTATCTTGAACAAATGTAGCTCAGAGGTTGGAAAACCAAACAAAACCGATTTACATAGGTTTATAGACCAAGTTCCATTTGAAATCCATAATAATATTCCATTATTACCTATTCGCTCAGACTTTGCCTTAATCATAGTAATTAATATCCCTACCTCATAAGGGCAATTCTTCAACGCTATAAGCACATTGACTGGCATATATGTTATCTATATTTAAACCCCTGCTTCTTTTCTCTGATCCAAGTTATATTACTCCCTTGTTTTATTGTAACTGCATTCCTTAGCCTTCTCTTGTTTAATGTTTTTTACTACCATTACTATTATTTTATTATTATTACTTAGATCAATGTTATTTATTGCCTTTTTGTTCCCTATCTACTTGTTAATTGTAAACCGACATGATATTTATCGCGAATGCCGGTATAGAAAAACTTAAAATAAATAAATAAATAAATAAATAATAGATGTGAATGTTATATGAGCATTAGAACTGGTTAAATCTGTTTATTAGCTATGAGTCCCCCAATCATCTGTGGGAAAGGCAGCGCTGACCCTTTAAAATAACTTTTGCATGGGAAACTCTAACTAGCATCTAAAAATAGGGGAACATTGTTTTGTTTTGTTTTTTAGGGATATAAACGAATAGCCTTTGTTCAGTCTAGCTTTCCTACATTTCCTCAGTCAAACTGAGTTTTAAAAGTGTCAAAACAACTCCTAATGGACTGGGAGTTGCTAGGCTGTGGCAGTGCTCCTGCTTCGACTAATACCAGGCTGAAGCAGGAGTACATATATTTCAGGTCTGAGGGTTGCCAGTGGTGAGTACAAAATATGTAGATGTACATAGGTGATTAAAAGGTAGATTTTAATTCCCACACGTGGGCATCCATGTGTGCACTATTCCCGGTGTGCGCACATGGACACGCCAGTTTTATAAAGGGGATGGAACAGCTCCCCTATGAAGAAAGGCTAAAGAGGTTAGGGCTGTCCAGCTTGGAGAAGAGATGGCTGGGGGGGAGGGGGGATATGATGGAGGTCTACAAAATCATGAGAGAACTAGAACAGGTAAATGTGAATCGGTTGTTTTCACTTTCAGTTAATAGAACAATTAGGGGGCACTCCATGAAGTTAGCAAGTAGCACATTTAAAACAAATCAAAGACAATTCTTTTTTACTCAACACACAATTAAGATCTGGAATTTTGCCAGAGAATGTGGTTAAGGCAGTTAATGTAGGTGGGTTTAAAAGAGGTTTACCAAGTTCCTGCAGGAGTAGTCATTAAACAACTATTAGTCATGTTGACTTTAGGAAAAAATCATTGCTTAATACCATCATTGGGAGCGTGGAATCTATTTAATGTGCATAAGAAGTTGTCATATTGGGTCAGACCAAGGATCCATCAAACCCAGCATCCTGTTACCAACAGTGGTCAATCCAGGTTACAAAGTATTGGAAAGTACCCAAACACTAAATAGATCCCATGCTACTAATGCTGACCCAAAATTGCCTGATAGTCTTAGTGCTCCCCCAACCCAGAGCACCTTGAAGATCCTAAAACAAATACTCCATTAAGAAGCCCGACCCCCACCCCCTTGTTTCCCCAACTCCATCTAAATCTCTTTTTTATTTATGTATTTATTTAAATTTTTTTAATTACCGCCTATACAGGCAAAAAGTAAATCTAGTTTACAGATAAAAACGTACATAAATAAATAAAATCTGGTATATATAACACAGACATAATCAAAATGGGAGAGTGTGGTGGGGGGAGAGAGTAGTCTTCTTAAGACTGGAGTGATGAAAACTCAGGATTGTAAAGGAGGGAAGGTAAATGAAAAAATAGATACGTTTTTACAGCTTTTTTTAATGTGTTTTTTTTTTAAGAAAATTGACAGATATGGTTTGGTAATGAGTTCCATAAAATCGGACCCCTTGCTCCAAAATGCTTATCCCCCATCAAAGAGGTAGTCTTCCCGGGCCAGGTAAAATCCCCCCCTCGCTCCTGCCCTACTGGCATCCAATTTAAAAATGGCACAGCCTGACCTCAGTAGCTGCTTTGTATGTATTCAAGTCGCTTCTGTCAGCTGGTGCTATTTTGAAATCTGGCGGTGGTGGGGCAGAAGCACCTGGAGGATTGCTCCTGTCCCTGGAAAACCACCGCTTCGATAGTGTGAGCTTCTGGGGGCAGGAGGGAAGCAGGGTGGTTTGATCCCTAATAGGGATTTAGATGGTTTTTGGGAGACAAGGGGCCAGGGCTTCTTAACAGGTTTTGAATTTAACATTTAGGGCCATTCAGGGATCAGGGTTGTGTGTGTGGGTGTGTATGTATGTGTGTGTGTGTGTGTGTTTGTGTGTGTGTGTGTATGTATGTGTGTGTGTGTGTGTGTTTGTGTGTGTGTGTGTGTTTGTGGTTGTGTATGTATGTGTGTGTGTGTTTTTGTGTGTGTGTGTGTTTGTGTGTGTGTGTGTTTGTGTGTGTATGTGTGTGTGTGTGTGTGTGTGTGGGGGGGGGGTTTCAATAAGAATTCCAGACAATTTGGATGACACAGGGGCAGAAGGGTGGTATTCACATGGGCCACAAGGCCCCTTTCATTTCACATGTTGGTTTATGGGAACCCCCACTTCCTAGGCCTGGCTCGCCCTTTGCCACAGCCAGGAAAGCGTGAAGTTCCTAGCTGTGGCAACGCTCACAAAATTTCTCATGCGATTCTACTACACATACAAATGAGCTCTAAGCTAATTAGCATCTGTATCAAAATTGCATGCAAAACAGCTGCAGTAAATATGACAGGTTAGTACATCGGTCTCTAAGGTTTGATGTGCACTGGTGAGATTTATTGCAGGCCTGTGTTTTTATGAGATTTAAGAGGAGAAGAAAGAATATTTTACTGTGAGTGTCAGTTACTTAATGTTTTTGGCAAAGTTGTCACTGCTTATAACAGCAATTTTAGTAGCAAAATCTCCGAAGAGCTGCACATTCAGGCATCTGCCATAGTTGAGGAGGCAAAACAAGCAGGTTGTACCTTATTGTACTAACAAGTCCAATTAACTCTGCAGATGGAACTTAATCCATTATTTGTAAAACAAATCATTATTGTCCGTAATAGCCTCAAATTGCCGTTAGGTATGGCTTGAAATGTCTTTTTAAGTGTGAAATCATTTGCTAACACGTAGCTGCAAATCTGGAATGGTAAGAATGTAATAATCTGGAAAAGGCTAGGAAACCTCTTGAAGATACCGCCAAATCCTTCTTTAGGGACTATACACAAACTCTAGCCACAAACAAGGCCTAATTGAATGAGTGGCAAAGGACCACAAACAAGTAACCCTGAAGGATGAGGTGGAATGTTTTGATTGTCAGAAAAGAGAAACGAAAGCACTCTGTATAGCCAGTAAAATAAACGGTGTCCTTCAGTGGCCTTTGCTAACTACCAAGGATAGTAGGAGTTGGTGGCTGAGTTTGCGAAAACATGTGTTGTGCCACATGTTTATATGAATTTCAGTTTCATTCTCTCATCTCAGCCTACTCCAGCCTCTGAAAAAATTCTTACCACCCTCTGTGAACTTCATTGCTCTACACATCTTTTTAGTCATACTGTTTATGAACTCTGAAATTCCACATCAATGTTATAATACGGCAATTTCTTGATACACAGAAGAGACATATTCCTGTAATTTTATCTGCGTATCTTAATTCTGTATATATTTATTTATTTATTTAGCATTTTTATATACCGATTTTCCAGTAACAGAATTACTAATCAAGTCGGTTTACATTTTAAACAATAACATGACAGGAGGATGTCTTACAATAAACAGGGAGATTGAACTTGGATAAAAATAATTGGGGTTAACAACATACAGCTACATCTTTAGAAACCTATCTTCTCATTGATTTCCATGAAATACCCGGAGATGTATTCCCTTGTACATCCAGGAAGATACCTCTATAATGCTCCTATAAAACAAAACATACCTCTCATGGGATCGAAATTACTGTAGAACATTATTCTCAGTTATTTTAGCACTCACTCTGTTTGTTAACAAAATTCAGTTACAGCAAGCCTTCATTCCGAAAATTGAATTTTGCTCCCAAAAAGTAAATTCTGTTAAAGTGAAATTCCATTTCCATATAACGAGGGATTGCTGTACATGCTCACATTTTGTCAGTTCTTCAACCACTCTCATCATCCTCTAACACTTAGCTACAAGTCATCCTCATCTCTGTACACCCCCTACATGCATGCATGCACACACACACATGTACACACCCATGCATAGGCACACGTGCATGCCCATACTCACACAAACCTCGTCCTCACTGATATTTCCTCTCTGGATTCCTTTTTCTCTCACTTTTCTTCCTACAATCCCTCCTTTCTTTCCTTCAATTGTTTTGTTGGCTCCACTTGAGTAGACCAGTGACCTCTCCCTCCCCTTTGTTCCTCTTATTATTTGTCTTCCAAAAGCAGATCTGAAACTTCCCTTTTGTTTTGCTGCGATTGCTTAGGTTCTGCTTCTTGGTTGGGACCATTAGTTTACTCAAGTTTGGCATTTTATTGGCATCTTGTCTGCACATGAGATCCAGTTCTTTCATCCATTGGAAAAGGAATTGAGGGATGGTAAATCCAAGAGTCACAGTACGATTGACTTGGTTTGTGCCATTGAAGTGTGTTAAAAAGGAAGAGCTGTCAAACAAAATCCAAGTTGGTTGCATTGTAATGTAGTCCTCATTTAAATTTCCCTGCAAATGCATTTGAAACCAGTTTAAGCCCAGTTCAGACTCATTTCATCAAGGAAATAAGTTTATAAGGCATTACAAGTAGCTGGTCCCTCTTATTTATCTGAGAGTCTTATCAAATACAGTCTATCCAGAGTTCTGCGTACCATAGCTCAAACTTTGTTGGAAGACCCTTCTCATAAAAGTGTCCGATTGTAGTCTACCATTTTACATATTCTTTATAGTTGCTGGGTCAACAGTGCAGAACAACGTTCCTCTCAACCTTCATTCTATCACAGATTACAAGCAATTTTGCAAAAAAAATTGAAGGCTTATTTATTTTATAATGCTTTTGAATAAGTTCTATATTTTGTCTTAAGCTGTAAAATGTGTCTTTAATATTATGTGCATGTTTATTGTATACCGCTTAGAATGTCTGTTCATATGGGCGTTATAAAAATCCTTGTGAATAAATAAATAAATAATAAACAATTACAGTGCATCCAAAATGAGCGTCCAATTCAGCGGGTAGGTAATAGCGCTTGTCACATGTAAATTCATGTTGAAGAGGCTATTACCTATTTACCCCCCCCCCCCCCCCCCGATTAAAAAATAAAAAATGTGCACCCAAGGCGCACATGTAAACCCACAAAAATTAATGCTTGCTCGGAGCAGATGTTTAATTCTTGAGCAGCCCAAAAAATTGCAGAAAAGCAGGCTGCTTCTGATTTAAGGTACCAGGAGGGTGGGAGGATCAGGGCTGGGGAGGAGGGGGGTGAGAAAGGGGGGAAACTTGGAGCTTACCCTTAGTTAAAGATTTGGCAAAGATGGAGGGGCTTTAATGGGGTAGGGGGCAGAGGCTGCAGGCTTTGCCTGGTGGGGATGAACATTTGGGGTGGGAGGAGGGCTCACATCTGTTTTTCTAAACCTGCAGTTCCCCGTAACCGGCTGTATTCTCTGGACTATGCTGTAGCGGGTTAAGGCTAAAGTTATCTGGATACTTGTAGACCTGCTCCCACACACATCCTGAGTTAGCCAAATAACTCATTTGACTACTTCTAAATACCAGAGTTAGCCAGAAAAGTTATTCAGCCCCAGCATGCCCCTGACATTCCCCTTTCTTATTTGGATAAATCTCAGCTGGGTAATGACTTTTAACTGGTTAAGCAAGAGGAATATTCAAAACTTGCCATTTAGATGTTTAACTTGTGAGTTATCTGGCTTAAATGTATTTGAATGTTGACCTCCCTGTTGTTAATAAATAAATGAAAAGCATTTCTATGAAGGGCTTGCATTACTGATGCTTACAGCATTCGTGGCTCTTTCACAAGTCAATGAAGTGTCAGCCGTGATGCCCTAAATTTATCTTGCTTTTATTTCTTTGCCATTTTCTGGGTTTGTGCCGTATTTACTAGCCATGAATGAGCCCTGCAGGCTAGCATTTAGGTCTCACCTGCCTCCCTCCACAGAATCTCTCCTTACTATACAAATCGATTTTCATGGGTCGCTGGAGTGTCTGGAAACTATAATTACCGTATTATATTTCACGTACTTTTTATGCACTAAGGTAGATGGCATTCTGTAGATAATGTAAAAGGTAAATACAATATATATATTGCAGACTAGAATTAAGCTACCATTAGAATGGTTTTACAGCATACAATTGAGATTAAATGAATTTTAAGCAAATAAAAGACATACATCATGCTGTCTGCGGGGACAGAATTAATTCCGCTTGGGACCAACACAAAAGAACTTTAGTGGACGGGAAGAGCCCAGAGATATAATAAAGTCTAAAGCAACACAATAAACAGGTAGTAATGGGCAGAGTAAGTGAACCAAGACGTATACATATATAAGGAAAACTTATGAGTGTATCTGATGGCTGTATGTGCAAAATCTCCGCCCCTTATTTCCATAAATCTGATCATCTTCCGGGAAGGAATCCTTTTCCTGCAATGTATGGGTAAAGAATTCAATTCACAATAATTTCCTGATTATAGAAAGGCCATCCCTATAGAAATGACAGGAATATGGCGCACGAGTTCCCGGACAAGAATGGGGTCATCACACTGCATCGGATGCAGAGACGTCAGCACGCGGTGGAGCAAAGCACGGGGAATGGAGCGTGGTTTTGATGTTTTCTTTTTAGTTCAAGACTGAAGTCCAGTGCCATGGGACCCAATGGCTTCAGATGACCTTACCTTTTCCACGGAGACCCAGTTTCATGCCCTGGAAGCTACTCCAGACAAAACCTGCTTGCTCACAGGGGCAGGTGCAGGAAAATCCAACAGAGATGTGTATTGCTCCGTGTGGTTGGGCTCTGGAATTAGATATCAAATACTTTTTATAGGTCAACTTATAAAAACTAAACTTATTTTAAAGTGATTACTGCATCTGTAATTAGCCTAAGATAAAAGTACTGAAATATTGCAGTATTTGTTAAATGTAAACTATGATCTATGCAGCAGAGGAAAGTTATATTCAGTGAGGATAACTTTCAAATAAATACGTGCAGTGGCATATATGCGCATATATGGCCGCGAGAAGATCTATGCAAATATTTTATAACCCACACGTGTGATATATGTGTGTTTTATAAAATACGTGTATCTATACCCTGCAACATATGCACGAATGTAGGTTTACACACGAATACATGCAATGCATTGAAAACACCTATATCAATGCATTGAATGCATGTCCTTTTCCCTCCTATTTAAAAAAATATACACAAGTGTATTTACGTACGAAAATAAAGTAGGACTTACTCACTAAGTCCTGATTTACATGCATAAGGTCGGCCAATTTTAAAACATGTGCATGTAAATAAAATTAAGCAGTTTACCAATTAGTCCACCAGTTCGCCCAGTCCTTCTCCAGGTCATCGAGATCCTCCTGGTTCTTCAGTCTGAAACACCCCGCAAGTTCACCCAAGACCTCCCACCCTGTCAGTGCTGTATAATAAACACATTTAATATCACTTAGGCCAGATAATTAGCAGATATAAAAATACATGAGTAAATGGCAAATATACATGTATAAATGTCTTTTAAAATAGCAACTTACATGTGTAAGTGTTACTATCACCCCTAGAATGCCCCAGATTGTCCCCTTTTTGCACATGTATATGTACATGTGAAAGTGAAAATATATGTGTATTTTTGACTTTTATAAAATATGGAATACACGAGTAGAGGCTACTTATGCACATGAATGCTAATTTTTGCACAGGTAATGTTTGAAAATTCACCCCGGTATGTTATTCTGCAATTTAACAAAGCATGGGGATGCAATTTCTAAGAAAGCCTGAGCAAATGACCACAGTTCAGCATACAGTAATTACAGTGGGTTTTTTTAGATACATTCTAATACTAGTAAAATCAGTTGACAACATATACACACATTGAAAAAATGCTTTTTGTGATTCTGGGTATATTGATAGTTACGGTATTTAAAGCCAGAGTTCAAGTGACACGTTGATAGATTTTTTTTCTACATTGATCCTCCTCCTGCATTCAGCTTACAGTTAGGCTCCGATGAAAACATGTTGTGTCTGTTACAATCTCATGTAAAGAGCTGTCCTAAAGATTCAGGACACCTGCAGTTAGTGTCACACTGGGCTCAATTCATCCAAAATCGGGACTTACAAAGATTTTTGGCAAAAAAAAAAAAGGTAAATGGCAATAAAATAGAAATCAGAGCACTGTGTTTCTCAAAACATGGAGCAGCAAATAAAAATCATTGCATCCTATGTGATCGTGGCTAAGAGGCCCAGCGTGTCGCAAAAAAAATTCAAATAAGCCTCCTTTTCTATGTGCTGTTAGGCCGGCCTTTGCTAGTAATGGTGTAATACATTATCAGCTTCTTCATTCCTTTCAGTTAGGTGAAGTCTCCTTCCTGACCTCACCGACACCAGGGGAATGGGTGGAACAAGCCCAGGGATGCGACCAAGCTCTTCTAAAGGCGAGAAGTCAAAAACACGTGCCTGCACTTTAGTTACCTCACCTCCTCATTTAAATATGCTCACGAGCACAAGTGAAATCAGTTGGAATGAAAAAGAAAACACAGATATTTCAGTTCTGGACCCTAAACCACTTATGTTTTTAAAAGAAGTACTAAATTGAAAACAGGTTCACACAAGTAGACATGCATACTATTTGGAGTTTTTGTGTGTGCTTACTACATTGGCAAACTTTAGAGAGTGCCATTTTAGTACTTTTCCATGTGCCATTGTTTAATTTGCAAACCCATCTGCAAAACGTATGCAAAATCACTAATGAACTGAGAAATCATGGAAAGCAGCTCATTAACAATTCTCCATAACTTAATTTTCACGTGGGGAAACCACAGATATAGGTGATTTCCTTTAAAAACTTAGCTACATCTCAGGGAGGTGTAGGTAAGTATTTCATGTGAAAAAGCTAGCAATTTCTCACTCGTGTTTCTGCATGGAAGTCCATGAAGGATCCATTTGCATAGTATGCAAATAGCCTGGCACCCTGAGAAAAATGTCTGGTGGTATCAGGCCATTCCTGTAGAGACTTCTGCGGGTTAGTACATCGGCCTCATAGATTGCTATAGAGGAGTTAGGGATGATAGCCAGAAGAACCGGAAAGAAATTCATTGCACGCACCTTGTCTTGCCCTCACATGCTTCAGCGACTGAAGCATGCATTACGAACGGCCATTCCCTTCACAATCCAGCCCGTTACATTATTCCACAACTAGGAGGCTTGCGTTTCCTCTCCAGCCTGCCTGTCATCACATCTGTGCACTGCACAGTACCCGGCTAATTAATCGAAGGAGGGGAATTTAGAAAGAGTTGCCATCAAGGTGGAACACCACAGCTAAAACCAGATCCATGTTCCTTTTGGAAAGTAACCTAAAGTCATCGGAGGCAGAATGGCATCTCTTCTCTCCCATGTATACGTCAGTCATACTGGGCATGCAGGTGGATTGCAGTTAACCCTGCCAGTCACAGAGAGCCTAAGTACCAAAGGTTCTTGCAAACTGAAAGGCAATCTGGTGATCTACATGAGATGACCCGATGGTCTCCGTACAATTGCCACTGTCATTAGGGACTCTTTTGAGCACGAGTCTTGTCTTAGCGGACAACTTTCAGCTGAACATGGGAAGTGGAGGTTCATCCCTTTTGAGGTAATGCCTCTCGTAAAGCACATGTTCCCCCCCATTTCCAGAGCCCAGCAAAATCAAGGCACACCGTTATTGCATGGCATTATTTGCGCTGTGCATCATGCACCTCTGCAGCAAACAACATATTGTGGCCTTGGACGTCTGCAATAAGAACATCAGAAGAATATTTTATTTGCCTAATTTCCAGTTTTTCAAACATTTTTTGCAACTGCTGGAGCAGACAGCAAACCTGCCTTAGCCCGTAGCTTTCCAACAGTTGGACATATTGTAAGAAAGGGGTCGCTATCCATTACCCCAGTAATAAGAGTGCTTATTGTTAGGCACTAAAACTGTACGTATGCATTAAAAGGCTGTTGATGATTAATTTCACCCTCCCTCCCCATGAAAACGGAAAGCTACATTGCCTTCCTGACCCCATTTGTTGTTGCACTCATTTTGGAAGTTAAAACAGAACCGCTCGAGCTGAAATTTATAACAATTTTGCCATTTAAAATTTGAGCTGAACTCTGACATGTTTTATTGCTTGAACTGTTTTCAAAGTGAATATCAAAGTAAATCCATTGCTAGATAATAAAGGAAGGTCTAAACCACTTGGGGCAGAAAGTTAAATTTAATGTGTATTTAATTAATCATACTTGAGGCTAAGAGGGCAGATTTGTGGTGGCAATCTTATTTTCCAGTGAACCGTACTGAAATAAAATAGAATTTAGAGAGCCGTGTTTGTGGGAAAGGATCAACCGGTGATAAAACGACGCGCATGGGGCAATGCACAGGCACGATTTGCTGGAGGAGAGGGCAGTGGGGTTGACTTGAGAAGAATGGGGGAGGGCAGAGAATGGTCATTGCCCCCTGGATAAAGCCCCTCAACAAAGGGAGATCTTGTCTGTCAGTGAAAAAGAAAAAAAAAAAAAAAAACAGAGGGAAAAGACCACTAAGGACGGGAATGCAAGATGTTCGAGTGCATCGTGGAGAGGTGATGCGGCCTGGGGCTGGAGGGGAAGAGAGGCCCTGCTGGCACTGCCGAGGCGACCCTTGCTGGCACGGAGTTCAGTCACCAGCCTCTGCCAACAAGGGGACCTGTGTGTCGCCTGGGCTGTCATCTTAGATGGGGAAGGGACGGGGGGGGGGGGGGGGGGTGTCGAGAGAAAATAGCGCAAAGCATAACGTGAAATCCTCCTTTAGTCTCTGCTATTGGGTACCAGTCACATTCTCTCTGTGGGGCAAGGGATTCTTTATAATTTCCAAGGACGTAGCAAAGGTGGCCAGATGGGTCTGCAGGTCATGCCTGCCTAGGACATTTTATCGCCAGCATTTTCTGCCCCCAAACCAAAGCATTCCGGAAATTAGTATTCTTGTTTTGTGAATAGAAAAAGCAGGACATAATTCTTAGAAAGTATGGTAAAAAAAATAATAATCAAGCAATAAAAGTTATACATGTGACTTTACTTCCTCTGCTGTGCGGATATATAAGAGTAATTATAACAGCCATTTCCCCCAGTAAAACTGTTAGGAAATTGCTCACCCTATATGCGGGTACAGGGATGCCCCTAGATATTCACAGTAAACAATTTATTTGATTTTGGGCTGCTTAATGCTGATTTTTTTTTTTTTTCCATTTAAATTTATTTTGGAAACTAGCACACACTATTTTCTGAAACAAATGAACTTAAAACTAATTTGCTTTTTTTTTTTATTTTGTTGGGTAAAACAACAAACCATTCCCTTTGAAAACTGATGAACATTCTGCAGCTCAAAAGTACCAGCAGACTTTGTCCCAGGGCAGACAATTTGATAATTTCCCCCTAAGGGGTAACTTTGTTACATCATGTGTAAGTTAGCCAGCAAATACGGGCATAAGTTACACCAATGTTCAAAGCAGACTTAACAGGCATAGATCCACTTTGAGAATTATCCTGGCAAAACAGTGCCCATGCAAATATAGTAAGATGTTAATGATGACAGGTAAGGACCGGAAAGGTTCATCCTGTCTGCAAGGTGCTCAGGGGTGTACCAGCCGCTCCATGCAGGTCACCCCCATGCAGAAATTTTACACCAGAATTACCACCTGCTATCTCCATTCTTCCTTTCCTTCTTCCAGCCATTATGAATCACCTCAGGCCCTTTTGAATTCTAGTACATTTCTTGTCCTCACCACGAATCCCAGGAGGGCAAGAAGTGTTGTGCATATAGAGGTGGATCTTAAAAAAAGTCCGTGCAACCAGCGCAAACAAAAGTACACCGGATTTTATAAGATACGCACGTATCTTATAAAATCCAGGGTCGGCACGTGCAAGGCTGCGCAAAATCGGCAGCCTGCGCGCGTCGAGCCACGCAGCCTGCCTCCGTTCCCTCCGAGGCCGCTCTGAAATCGGAGCGGCCTCGGAGGGAACTTTCCTTCCACGTCCCCCCACCTTCCCCTCCCTTCCCCTATCTAACCCACCCCCATCCCTACCTAAATCCCCCCACCACCTTTGTTGTGCAAGTTACGCCTGCTTGAGGCAGGCGTAACTTGCGCGCGCCGCCTCGGCATCCCCCGGCACAGGCCACAGTGCGGGGGACTCGGGACCGCCCACCTGGCCCACCCCCGAACTGTCGCCATGCCCCTGGACCCGCCCCCAGACACACCCCGGACACTCCCCCTGGCCTGCCGACATGCCCCCCCAGACACGCCCCCTCCTGCCCCTTTTACGAAGCCCCGGGACTTATGTGCATCCCGGGGCTATGCTCGCAGGGCTTTTAAAATCTACCCCATAGTTTTGCCAATAGATTTTATATGCATTCTTTTTAAAATGATGGAACATGCATGTAAGTCGCAACCTTGCCCATATTCCACTCCCTAGAATACCTCTTCTCTCTGTGCATAGAAGTACATGCATACAATGTGGGTGTGCATAATTTTACGCATGCTCACAATTCTTTAAAGCGCCATTTCTGTGGATACAGCACTACTTTACCTGCTGAAGTCCCTTTTGAAAATCACCCTCCAAGAGGGGATTTTGTAATTGTACAGGTAGCGGTAAAGTCTGCGTGAACCTTTTACACACAGGCTTTCCCCAGAATTTTCCAAGTGAACTTATGCACATAAATTCGCTTTGAAAGTTCTCATGGAAATGGGCTGGTACACAGACAAACTCACCCGTGCGAAGTTATGCCTGCTGTCTCGAGGATGTTAACTAGGGTGGGTGAACTTAGGCACATACTGTTTAAAATCCAAAAGTATGAGCCCACATCCCAGCTCTGCCCCATTTCTGTGCCCTGGAAATCCTCTCCTCATGCATGTGAAATCGGGCTACGCATGGATTTATCTCTTATGAGCACTCACAGGTTATAGCAGCCATTTGCAATCATAAAACTGTGTTTTTTCTAAGCATGAATAACTTTGAAATTCAGGCCCTAAATGTGCAGTTTTTAGAATTAAAAATCTGTTAGTCATGGAGTGTTATGCAAATAAAAATACTACAGGAGCAGTTCAAGAGTGAGCTCCAGATTAGGTCTTTAGAAAGACACTGAGAAAACCAGTGCACATTTCAACTGGTTAAAATACAAAATATTAGAAATACAGATCTTTTTCTGGATTGAAATAGGAAGCTCAAGTGGGGTGAAGCAGGTGTATATGAGTGTGCAGATACAAGACAAGGAAGGCCCCTCACTTTCCATGGAAAGTTACTGGGGTACACCGAATATGACTCACCAAAAAAAAAAAGGTCTCCAATAACGGCTTTCATTAAGTCAGACATGTAAGGCCATCAGCTTTTAATGGAGCTGGAAGCCGATAACTCTGATGGACTCATTATTAGTATCAGCGCCATTCAGGGTCCATGCCCTCCCCTTCGTATGTGACGCCACTGGTCTGCATACAGCTGGCAGTTTGGGATAAAATCCGGTCAGCGTGCTGCATGCAGCAGGACACCGGTGTGTTTTTGGAATTTGTTGCATGGGGCGCTTCTCCTGAGGGCTTTAAGAAAATGAAATCCCTATTTGCTTCCTTCCTTCTTGACGCGTGCACCTACAAGAGGACTGGATGGACCCCTTGCTGGAATCACAAATAGAGGATTTACCCCTAGACTATAGAAATTGAATAAGCTCAAGGCAAAAGCCTGAGCTGAATCACTTCCAAGAGTTCTCATGCATAATGAGAACTGAAAACCGGGCAGTGCATCCCCTGTGCTGCCAGCCACTTAGTTTTAAAGCAGCATGATCAAGCAGTTTAAAAGGAGGCAAAAGGAGGTGATGTGATACATCGTCCCCTTTATCTTTCTAAGCTTCCAGAGAGCTGTGCCTACCTTTGTCTAGGATAAAGAGATCCCTTATTTTTGAGAGATAACTTTAGAAAGACACTGAGAAAGACACTGAGAAAAAACAGTGCACCCCTCCCCCCCCAACAACACTGGAAAGATACAAAAATCTATACATCTATAGAATGAAGCAGGAGAGAGCATAGGAAGACACAATAGGCATTTCAGTTCAGTGCTGAAATGCACCTTGTGTTTCTGTTTAGTGCTGTTTGTTATATGATGTATATTTTATCACTCATGTTTTTGATTAACAGACTTCCTAATCTATGATGCATGCAGTATATAAATTGTAATAAATTAACCTGAAGCCAGTTTGACATCCTCCTAAGTGCTAGAATAGGTGAAATCACCTAGCAGCTAAAAGTAGGTTCCAGCCCCCTCTCTTTCAGCTTTCTTGGAAATTAGAATAAAGTATAGATTAAATCAGTCTCCTAATACCTTGCAGACCACACAGTCTGCAGTAGCCAGATGGGTTCTGAAATCCGCGAGAAGAGGCGGAATAGATAGTAAGGTATTGAGGAGCCCTTTCTTGGAAAAGTAAAGGTTTGCATTGCAAATTGCATTCCATCTGAATACTCAGAACTTTAAATCCTATTATAATAATAAGAAATACAAACAGATCCAAGAAAATGCTCAGAGTATGAGGTTATAAACCTAGCAAAATTGCTGGGAAAAGATCCGCATACAAAAAAAATAAAATATCTAGAGCTAAAAATGTTAATGTAACCTTTGAGTTGCATTGTATCCCGTGCAACATCAAGTAGCCATCATCGATTCCAAACGAGATCGGATCAGTGGGTCTTCTGGTCACCCTTTAAATATTATTGATCCTTCTCGTGAAGCAATGCACTAACGTTTCTCTACAAAATGTCATGAAAAAAAAAAAAAAAAAAAAGCTGATGCCTTTGAGTCTTAACGGTGCTGTTTGTTTCCAAAGAAAGGACTCGTTGTTAGACATCACTGACACGTCTTTACCAACACAGATCTGCAAATAACTCGGGGGTCTGGGGCGGATATAGATAGATATATATATATATATATTTTTTTTTTAGAAAACAACGAAAAATAATTTCTTTTCAATGGTTCAAAAACACTTAGCTTGAAAACAAAGACCAATAACAGTGATCCTGCTTGCTCTGGTATTTGGGGAAAAGTCAGTTGGTCAAGTTAAGGAATAAGCATGCATTACTCAAAAAAAGAAAAAAAAAAGCAAGCTTGGGTGACTGATTGGAGTCTGGCAAGGCTCCCCGCGGCTCTTTGTAAGTGCAAAGCACTAGACGGTCCCTGGATGCGCACACCCGGGGCAAGCGGCTATGCTAATAGGGTGGGGGGTCGCCTCCCTCTCTCCCCCCCCTCCCCATCCTGTTTTTAAACAGATTTTTCATTGCGACGCTTAAAATGGAAATGGGCTCACTTGATTTATAATAGCAAAATAAAAAGGGGGAGGCCCTCCTCGCCGGGTTTAGCTTTTCAGCGTGATAGAGGGGGAAACTTTCAGAAGCAAGCGCTCAGTCGTCCCCCTCCCCTCCCCTCCACCTGTCACTCTCTCCCCCCCCCCCCCCCCCATCCAACTGTCACTTGTATTGATCTTTCTAATCCCCCTTCTTAGAAAGCTGTCACAGGCTGAGGTTTTGTTACAAGAGACCCAGAAACTAATCTGTGACACCTAAGGTAGCTCCACAGGTTGTTACACATTGTTGGATAGGGGTTTTTTTTTTCTTTGGTAAGGAAGGTATACTTTTTTTTTTTCAGTGCAACCCTTTTGTGTTTCTTTTATAAAAAGAAATAATAGTAAAACAAACACAAAAAAAAAAATCAATCGGCTCTCATAATTCTGCATATTGAACGTGCTTTCTGTTTTTTTAGGGGGGCAATTTTTATTTGCAAAATCGGGCTTGCGCATCTAATGCTTTCTAACAGCAGTGTGAGGGGGTTGATTCTCGCTTTGCCTTCTGATAATTAAAAAGTCAACTTTTTTTTTTTTTAAAAAAGGAAAACGTGACACGTAGATAGAAACTTTCGTAGAAAAAAATGTTAAACGTTTTATTTGCACAAAGCATTTCCAGTACAAAAAAATTTTAAAACTTTGAGGACACGTACACAATAATAGAATAAACTCTTTATATACAAAAAAAATACATTTTCTTCTGAATGCAACATTTTGAATAAATTAAGAGTAATATCAAGCCTAACTGCGGAATCCCTCCCGTCTAGAGGGCCGAGTCCCAGTTTAAAGGCAGGAGGCTGCGGGTCACGATACATAATGTATGAACCCAGCACTTGGCTCTTCCCTTTTAAGCCTTTTCATTGTGCCATCGAGAGGCGTTCAAACCAAATTGTCATGCTCCGTTTTCTTCATGAGAGCTCTACAAATTGTAAAATTGACTTTTCACCTCGTCTGCAGCAGCAAATCTGTCTTTTCTTTTTTTTTTTTTTCTATATCACATTGGAACAGAGAGACCGGGCTCATTCTCGAGAGAAGCAACAATGAAGGTTTTGTGGTGTTCACAAAGTGCAAAAGAAAACAGGGGGAAAAAAAAAAAAGGGAAAACGTTTTAGAAAAAAA
This sequence comes from Rhinatrema bivittatum, assembly GCF_901001135.1. Classification (NCBI taxonomy): domain Eukaryota; kingdom Metazoa; phylum Chordata; class Amphibia; order Gymnophiona; family Rhinatrematidae; genus Rhinatrema; species Rhinatrema bivittatum. Next base: position 47,015,114 of record NC_042632.1, on the reverse strand, counting down.
AAAAAATAAGAGGTGAAGTCCCTCACAATCTTGAGAAGCTTTGCTCTGTTAGAGATGTGATATTGCCTACACATTAACAGTGGTCTCCCATCAGAGCCTGACATACAGTACATGCCTGTCACTATGTCATAGTTCTTATTCTGCTTGGGGGACTGGCTTTTGCACATTAAAGTCGCCCCCTTGTTAACTGGATGGCCCACTACAGCAGGCGTGCGTCGTCCGCAAGGCCGCTTGGAACCTAGCGCAGGGAGGGCTCCGCGGCCCTAACGCGGGCAGGAGCCGAAGCGCGCGGGCTCCTGGGGCCCCTTCCTGGGCAGCGCGCAGAAGGCGAAGAGGCCGTAGCCGCAGTCCTCGGAGGCGGCCGGGCTGCCGGGGCTGGAGGCGCACGGCGAGCAGGCCGACCTCCAGGAGCCCGCGTCGCTGCCGGGGCTGGCGGGCCGCGGGGCCCGCTCCAGGGCCTGGTCGGCCAGCCGCAGGGTCTCGGCCAGCGCCCAGATGTAGTTGTGGGCGAAGCGCAGCGTCTCGATCTTGGTGAGCTTGCTGTCGTCGGGGAAGCTGGGCAGGATGCTGCGCAGCTCGTCCAGGGCCGAGTTCAGGTTGTGCATGCGGTTGCGCTCGCGGTCGTTGGCCTTGATGCGCCGGCTCCGCTTCAGGGTGTGCAGCGCCCCCTCGCTCCGCGCGCGGCCCCGCCGCCGCCGCCGCTTCTCCTTCGCCTCCCCGGGGCTGGGCGGGGGGGATGCCGGCAGGCTGTCGCGGTCGTCCTCGTCCGGGAGGGAGAAGGGCAGGTCGCTGCTGCTTTCGAAGTGGCAGTAGGCGCCGACCGCCTTGGAAGGCATTCTGCAAAGAGACCAGCAAGAGGCAGAAAGAAGGGTTAGGTCTTTGAAAGTCTCCAAAATAAAAATAGAGCAAAGTCTTTGGTTACTTGGAAAAGGGCAGAAAATCAAATGAATGCAAAGTTAAAAATAGCAGGCAGAACTTCACACATCTGTATCCAGAACAGATGTGCATGCACGTCACTGACGACCCGAATACTTACGTTTCAGTGCCTCGCAGCCCCTGCAAAGGTTTTCCGCGTGTAACTGAGCTCAGGGTGGGAAGCCTTCAGCTCTCGAGGGCTTAAAAGGGGCCACGCGACCGCTCCTGCCTTTGAAGTGCCGGCGGCCGCTCTCAGCTCGTGTAAGCAGCGAGTTTGGCACACGACTGCCCTCGGATACCTTATATACCCTGTAAAACAATAGACAAACTCCCCCCCTCCCACCCCCCCCTTTTTTCCCCTTCTTTTTCTCCCAGCGGTGCAGAATGAATGAATGGAGGCATCAGGTCTGCCCCGTGCTGCACTCGCCGTGCCATTTGCATAATTTATGCTCCAAGGGGTCTCTCTCTCTTCTGCTGCTCTCCTGGGAGTGTGCCTATAATTACCGCTGGCCAATCGGAGGGCAGGAGCCGCTGCTTAGCCACGTGAGCGAACACTAGGCTAAACCCTACTTGTTTGAGTTTCATTAGTCTATTAAAAACAAAAAAAAAACAAAACACGGGGGGTGGGTGGGGGGAGAGAAGAAAGTGACGAGCCCCCGGGGCAGAGGCACGCTCCGAACAGGAATCGGGGGTGGGAGCGGGCTCCGTACCTGACGCTTAGAGTTGCAGCCCACACGACTTTAGCTCGAAACGGTGGCGTTCTGGGCTGCCGAATTTTCTGTGCCTGAAGGACGCAAAAAAAAAACAAAACCAAAACAAAACAAAAACGCAGGTAGGAGGAGGACTCCCCCCCCCCCCCCCCCCACTACCACCTAGCAGCAGACAAAATTCAGCGAAAACAAACAGCGGCGTTCGGTCAAGCAGCAGACGCTTACTCTCTATCAGTTAAGGGGAAGAGAGCCGGATGCTGCCCCCCCCCCCTCCAGCAAACTCCCATTCGGATTTCCCCGGGGGGGGGGGGGGGGGGCAAAACTAGGGGCCGTTTAGAGATTTCCTAGGACGCAAAGAAAGCATTTATCGGAAACGCAAAGCAGTAAAATGTCCCAGCAATTTTTTTTTCATGGTGAATTGCAAACTTCAGAGAGTTGTTTTTTGTTTTTTTTATTATTATTTCTTTATAGTGGCTCCGTGCTGCATGGCGCTCATATCTTCTTTTATTCATGAAACAGAATGTTTTGTAAGGAGCTTGGGTGAAACTGGACCTGGCCACGGATTATTTCCATCATCACGCATGAGTTCACAAACACAGTCATTTTAGCGGCATCCCATATTTATAAGTTGCTGAAAAGTGTAATGAATTTAAAATGTGCTGCGTTGGGAGCTTTATTTTACTTAATGTGAAAGACTCAGAGTTATAGTATTAAACGGTTTGCCTTAGTTTTGGTAGGTTCAGTGCCCACTCTAGCCATCATCCATTCACAAAAAGCATTTCATTATTTGGCCAACATGTCCATTATAGCAGTTCTCATGATATCTGTTAATGTTTGACGCATTTAATACATAATCTGGCCCCTGACAATTCTGAGAGACGGGGAAAACAAACCTGTGCAAATCTCTCGAATTTTAACTAATCGAAAGTTTCACAGTAAACATTGCAGGGCATTTTTTTTAAGGTGGATATTTTGATGGAGAGAAGGGTGATTTCAGGAATTCTGGAGGAAACTTAAAGGATTGGGTTTGCTCAGGACTTGGAGTCTAGATTCAGGCGAATCCAATAATTTTTATATTTGTCTTTACAATGGAAAACAGAAATCAACATACGAATGCGCGACTAGAGTAAAAACTGCTTTTATGACAGGTAGATGATCAATGTTGGGTGACTGAAGACCGAGAGGACTGGTTGAGAGAGGTGGGGAATACCTTGGGAATAGATTTTCTTGCTGTCGACTTGAAGCAGAAACTGAGAGAAATGTGGGGTGATATTCAATAGTATGTGAGTACATGCATGCATAAGCCGGAGCGCCTAGTTACACACACATTTTATAAACTGGTTCCCACCGCATAGTTTATAAAATATACACATCTCTGCCTCCTAACTTATGCTCATATTGTGCAATTACAGACGCACATTTAATGCACACACAAGTTTCATGCATGTTGTCTATGAGCATACGGTTTCTGCTGCCGGGAATATGGGGGGTGCAACAGCAAAGTGGAACTGAGCATCCACAAGCCCAAATTCGACGGCCAGGATGTCCAGTTGCTGGCCCAGCACACTGTGCCAGATGAGGACCATCTGAGACTGTTCCACACTTCTGGCATGAGAAGGCTGTGCCATGCATGGCTAGCCCTCCTCCACTGCTTTAACCACAGGGCTTCCTACTCCTGAGAGCTGATTGCTCATTACCTTTACAGGTTCAAGTTAAGGTAGAGGTGAAGGCTGGTCAGCATTTACACCTGCCCAGCTGGCTTTAACCATCCTTCATGTGCATCAATGATTGGAATCAAATGTGAAGACAGAAAACATTAATCAGCTGCTCGTTTTTCACCAAAAAAACCCCAACAACACAGAAGTCAATGTGTAAACAATCAAACATATTCGTGCAAGGCACATTGCAGTGTCCCAGACATAATCTGGCAGCTATTAGTGTCCCAAACAGTAAGCAGCACATTAATACGTATTCTAAAGCGTGCTTATGAATGAAGTGGGTCTAGGTGCCAAATCATCTTTCTGGGCCTGTATCCAAAAAAGTGAATGCTTGACAGAAACAAAAACCGTGGCAAAGCCATGGCTAACGCACTAAATGGTATCTTCCACAACCAAAGGGATTTCGAGGATCTATGTAAGAAGTGGAGAGACCTCTGCATGAAGGTGAAAGCCAAATGGGCCATCTTAGAGTCAGCTCTTCTGGCTTGTCTGGCCTGGAGCAGTTTGCGCTGTCCATGCTGGATGAAACGACTGTCTGTGGGGTGAGCCAGTATCCTACCTCTTGCCTCGAAGCGACACAAAGTATGTTTCTGTATTCCTGCCTTCTTTGCATGCATATATAGCATCCATATATACTTCCTCTGATAGGTGTAAGACTGTGCCTGTCTATAGCCATCAAAGGCTTGCCTGTTATAGCCTGTGGCAGAGCTGCCATGTTACCCAGTCCTGGTTTTCCAACAACACCATCCTGACGCATTATAGTACCTGCGGCTGGAATCTGCATGGGCTGAATCAGGGACTTGAGAAAGTCCAGAATACATTGGGATATACATTTAAATTCAGCCACAGTGTCTCCCCTCCTACATCTGGTTACCTTGGCCTTTATCTCCTAGCAGGCAGGCAAGAGGCAGGCCCTCACATTGTCCAAAACATCTCCATCCCCACATCAAAGTAATTACTGCAGTTTGGTTGGCCACGCCTGCATCAGATTGATCTCTCTGAGAAACTACACCTTGCAAGCTGCCAAAGGGCTATGAAGGATTGGATAACCAATAGAGAAAGGAAACGAGGCAAAAATATTCAAAAGCGGGATTACTCTCCAGTGCTGTCTTTATCACAGCATATCTAAGTGAACGACCTCAAAGAAGACGTGAAAATGGCATGTTCTTACAAAAATTATATTCATACTGCCGACTGAAGTATGCCTGCAAGGTACTGTGTATGGTCTGGGATGCAGAATGACATTTGCAAGCAGTTCCTGTTAAAAGGAGTCCTTATAATAAGAGGGTGAGCTGCGATGTCCAAGACGTCAACATGAATTTGAAAGAAGCTGTATCTACAAGGAAATGTGTATGTGTCGATAAGTGCCATGATGGGCAGACAATACTGTAGGTCGTAGTCATTTTCTGTCGTCATGTTTCTATGATAATATTTAACGCTCTCATGTTGGTCTCCCTCTTATTGATACCTCCTTGAGGAAGGAGGAACTTTGGTGAAACGAAGGCTCTTTGTTGGGATTCAGCTGAATTACCACTATAGCGACAGAGACATTTTGGAAATCCAGGAAATCTAGTACTGATGATGAAATCGTGACTTTCTTCAACCAATTAACTAGGATTGATATTTTACACACAGTCTTATTTTACACACAGTCTTTGACATACGGATATAACACATTTTTTAAAAATCATATTTGTAGTGTTTTTTATGGGCATGTTATGTTAACAGCTTGACAGCCTACTGTCAGCAGTATGAATTTAATTTTTGTATGAATTTGCCATTTTGACTTCTTTTGGGAGCTTGTTTCCAATGGGAAGTGATGGCAGAAAAATACCCAAGTGGTCCATCCAGTCTGCCCAGCAAGTGGCCTATGGTCGTAGCTGCTGCTCCTTATTGCCCCCCCCCCCCCCCCCCGCCAAATCTTGGCCGCACTGGAGTGACCACAGAGGAACTTACTTCTACTGCAGTGACGGCAACAGCATCAGAGGCGGGTGGGGAGGCTCACACTATTCTGGCATTATGGGTTTATCTTGGGTTTATCTATGGGTTTATCTTGGGCATCCTTTCCAACAGCCCTGAATGAACCTCCTATTTAAAATAAAAAGAAAATCCTTTTATTGCAAATCAGACTAGATGGTTCATAAACTGTGACTGATGCCGTCCTGCTTCAAAGGGGATTTAGATTGTATCTTTCAATTGTGCCCACCTCCAGCTTCCAGACCAGAAGTGCATTCATGCTATTTGCGCACGTTTGCGCTAGTTTTGTGCACGCAGCTGCAGCCTACCTTTGAAAATTCCCTCCAAATAGATTGTGAAAAGTTGGTCTGCGTTAAAAATTTAGCCTGCTCACATTTAAAACTGTAATAGTCAAAATAAGTTAGGTGATCCCAAGCTGCCACTGAATATTCTGATGCAAGTCATGGTAGAGCCAGGCAAAAATGTCAAATTGGCACACTCGAGTGAAGCTGGCATCTAACCCTTGTCATGGTCAGTATGCGATCCCTGTGACAAAAAGGGATGCACTGTTACTTAAAAATGACCTCAAAACATCAAGGACATTTGGTGTTTTAATTCATGTCATTTTAAAGCTGAGAGAAAAAATACGTTTTGTCTTTTGTTTTTTAGGATTTTAGGATTCCAGAATGAATTTAGTGTGCATTAAAACCATACGGGTGAATTTAGGAGTTACGTGTGTAAATGTAACATACTATAGTAACAATTAAAAGTACACGTACATGGACAATTCTATGGCAGATATTGTAGCAATTTTCAAAAGCCCACTTACATGGGTAAAGTGCATTTACACGTGTAAAACCCAGTTTTACAGGGGGGATGGTAACTTTGACACCGGCTCGCAGGCGCACATGCATGCGGTTATGCCGGCTTGCGCCAAAGGACGTGGCCATTTTATATCATACGTACGTATATGCGTGCATGATGTAAAATAGGCTGTACGTACGTAGATGTGCATGTCATTTTATATGTGTGCCTAAATGCCGCCTCTACTGCTTAAGTGGGAGGATTTCAGTAGATACATGCGCTGACGAAATTACAAATTAAACAAGTTCACCCAGTTAAGGGATTGATCTTCCTACCCCCCCGCCCCCCCCATTAATTAGCCTCCCTTTTATCGTTAGCCCCAACCCTTAAAATCCCGCTCATCTCTTTAATTTTTTTTTTGTTTTCTGACTTACATGCCATCCATAGCAGAAGTAAAGTTATGCGGTAGGGGACCCCAGCCCGCGCCTGTGCGCCTATGTATTTACACACTGGGTTCATTGAGAAACCCTGGCATGCACATTCCCTGCCAAGCCCACACCCACACCCCACCCCTTTTTGGAGATATATGCATGCACTGCGGATTTGCCAGCCTTGGTGTGCGTCGGGCTTTTAAAATTCACCCCTATGTGTGTAATTGCTTTTTTAAAATTGCTTTTCTAAAGCAGCCCGCATAAGGAAGTCCAGCAAATAGTCACAGAAGTTACATTAACTTTGAAAATGAACAAGGGACGGTAGCTATCAGACCGGCAGGTGGGCACACCTTTGCGTGCATACATCAGCCCAGCTTCTTAGTTATTTTATAGCATACGTGTGCGTATTCGCACATGTTCTAAAATAGCCTGGCTGCCAAATCTTAAGTGGGTGCATACATGTTCATGCAAATCCTGCTTCTACCACATAAATTTGGAGATTTTAAAAAGGAGTTCACACCGACGCCATTTTCAATCAAATCATTTTTTCCCCCAGTTTATCCAGTTAAGAAATAGGTACGCCAGACCCCCCTGGTTTGATAGCCTTCACTCCCACCCATTAGCCCTGACCCTGCAGATCTGCCTAGTTTTCTTTAAATTTTAACTATCACGGCATCCATAACAGAAGCATAGTTACATGGCAGGGGCCTCGGCGTGCATCGGGTCATGTCTGTATTTAAGCACACGTTTTAAGTCCACTCCCCGCCCCCCCCTTTTTTTTTTTTTTTTTAGAGATGTGCGCTTATCTCGGCAGCTTTTAAAATTCACTTAGGATGTGTGAGCCCGCCTAAATTCTTCGCACAGCCTCTAATTAATGCGAGTGTCGGGCCTTTCAAATTCACCTCAAAGTGCATAAGTCCCCTTTGAAAATTATCCCGCCAGAGCACCATTCACAAGTTACACTTGCTATTTGGCGTGCACCAAATCCTCCTGAAAAGGAACAAGCATAGTGGCAAATTTCATGGAGTACGCACATAAATCCAAACCCTTTCCTAAATGCATGTGCATGTACTTTTACCCCCATATCGAATGGGTCATTTTATAAAATGTCACCTTTGCATGTAAAACATTGTTTTATGGGGAAAAAAAGTCCCTTTTGAAAATTACCCCCTTAGTGCTAGCTAAATGTGATTGGGCATGAAATCCATCTGAGCAACATTTTCTTGCTGTATTCCATGCCCTTTTAAAATAGTAAATGCATTTGCTGATACTGTTTCAGAATGGCTGCTGAAGATTGTGAATCAGGAATTGTTGCTTCAGTTTCTCTATAAAGATTTGTTGTTTCCTTAGTTCTGAAGAAGGCTTAAGCGAGCCTTTAATGTCAGCAGTTAAGAAAAAGATATGATCCCTCCGAAAGAAAGCATAAGGTAATGAAATCCTTTAGGATCAGACATTGTAAGAACATAAGAACATAAGAAAATGCCATACTGGGTCAGACCAAGGGTCCATCAAGCCCAACATCCTGTTTCCAACAGTGGCCAATCCAGGCCATAAGAACCTGGCAAGTACCCAAAAACTAAGTCTATTCCATGTTACCATTGCTAATGGCAGTGGCTATTCTCTAAAAGTGAACTTAATAGCAGGTAATGGACTTCTCCTCCAAGAACTTATCCAATCCTTTTTTAAACACAGCTATACCAACTGCACTAACCACATCCTCTGGCAACAAATTCCAGAGTTTGATTGTGCGTTGAGTAAAAAAGAACTTTCTCCGATTAGTTTTAAATGTGCCCCATGCTAACTTCATGGAGTGCCCCTTAGTCTTTCTACTATCCGAAAGAGTAAATAACCGATTCACATCTACCCGTTCTAGACCTCTCATGATTTTAAACATCTCTATCATATCCCCCCTCCGCCGTCTCTTCTCCAAGCTGAAAAGTCCTAACCTCCTTAGTCTTTCCTCATAGGGGAGCTGTTCCATTCCCCTTATCATTTTGGTAGCCCTTCTCTGTACCTTATCCATCACAATTATATCTTTTTTGAGATGCGGCAATCAGAATTGTACACAGTATTCAAGGTGCGGTCTCACCATGGAGCGATACAGAGGCATTATGACATTTTCTGTTTTATTCACCATTCCCTTTCTAATAATTCCCAACATTCTGTTTGCTTTTTTGACTGCCGCAGCACACTGAACCGACTATTTCAATGTGTTATCCACTATGATGCCTAGATCTATTTCTTGGGTTGTAGCACCTAATATGGAACCCAACATTGTGTAATTATAGCATGGGTTATTTTTCCCTATATGCATCACCTTGCACTTATCCACATTAAATTTCATCTGCCATTTGGATGCCCAATTTTCCAGTCTCACAAGGTCTTCCTGCAATTTATCACAATCTGTTTGTGATTTAACTACTCTGAACAATTTTGTGTCATCTGCAAATTTGATTATCTCACTCGTATTTCTTTCCAGATCATTTATAAATATATTGAAAAGTAAGGGTCCCAATACAGATCCCTGAGGCACTCCACTGTCCACTCCCTTCCACTGAGAAAATTGTCCATTTAATCCTACTCTTTGTTTCCTGTCTTTTAGCCAGTTTGCAATCCATGAAAGGACATCGCCACCTATCCCATGACTTTTTACTTTTCCTAGAAGCCTCTCATGAGGAACTTTGTCAAACGCCTTCTGAAAATCCAAGTATACTACATCTACCGGTTCAATATTATATTTTGTTTTATGTCACTATATGTGTATTTTATTTTATTTATTATTTTTTTAAATTTACTCTTTATTGCTTTTCAAATTTACAATAACAAATATATTCTTTGTCATAGGAAAATTATGTGCCTTCCTCTTAAGATAAAGAAAATACAAGATAAATATTGATATTCTCAGTACAGAAATCTTTTCAAATTGTTCATCTTATGCACATTATCATTATAGAGGAAATATGGTGGAGGGCGTAAAGAAATAGAGGAGTTATAAAGGAAAATACAAATCAGTTTGGTGGTCAACCAAGAGTTACTTCATACATAATTACCCCACGTTTGATGTTTCAACTGTAATTGGATATTTAGCATTTAAGAAATCTCTCAATTGTGGTGTATCGAAGAAAATATAAGTAGACCCATGCCAACTCACTACACATTTGCAAGGGTATTTTACAATAAAACTTGACCCCAGCGATAACACCTCGGGTTTCATCTGTCGAAAGGCTTTCTGCCGCAATTGGGTAGCTTTGGCAAGGTCAGGAAATATCCTTACCAAGTCACCACAGAAAGGGACCCTTAAATTCTTATAATAATTGCTCATTATCAGATTTATATCTTCTTCTGAAAACAAAGTCACTAGAAGTGTCTCTTTTCCCATGACCTCTATTTCTGATGCCTCCAAATACTGCATCAGATTTGCCATGTTATTCAATACACTGGTTCTAGGAGTACTTTGCCTTTGAGATAGATGTATAATCTTTTTAATCACAGGAATTTTCTCCTGGGAGATTTTCAAGAAGTCTCCCAGGTATTTCTTTAACTTTACAAGGCTCAGTTCATCCTTAATCACCGGAAAGTTCAATATGTGAAGGTTCAAATGCCTAATCGAGTTTTCAAGAAACTCCATTTTTCTCATCATTGCAAGCCTTTCCCTAGAAAAGGCTGCAGAAACTTCTTTTAATTCTTTGACCTCCACTTCTATTCTTTGGATAACAGACCCTTGTTCTTGCAATATTAGTTGGTGATCGTGAGCAACAATGTCCAGTTTAGCAGAAACCCCTTGTTACTTAAAAGACTGCTCTTGCAATTTAATATCCATTCCAGCCATGAGCTCCCATATGGAGTCTAATGTTACAACTGCTGGTTTTTCAATCCTGTGCGCGGTTAGACTCACCCCGCTGGCTCCAGAAATCGAATCAATCCTCTCAGCTGCCTCCACCTCACTTCCACTCTCTCCGGCAGTCCCACTTAGCCTTTTTGGGGTTGAAGTCGTCGCTTCCCCGGAACCAACTCCCTCAGCTCCCCCCGACTGGCTGTCCGAGTTTCCTCGAAAATCTCCAGTAGCTCCAGGAGTCTCCGAGGAGGAAGCTAGCAGCAGTTGTCACGGACTTGGCGGGCTTAACGATATCTCTCCCGGCGAAAGGGGCTCTCCTCCAGCCACTCTGCCCACGGGAGCCACAGCCCGTCCCACTGAAGTCGCAAATTCCCAAATTAATCTCTGATCTGAAGGTAGGGTGGGTTCGGAAGGGTATACTCTCACCCTGCCTTTTCTTTTGTGGGGCATTTTCCAAGTAATAAACCGAAATAAGTCTGAGGAAATCAGAATCAGTCAGAGCGTTCAGGAACAGCAGCCTCTCAGTCGGCCATCTTGGTTATGCCCACCAGCCATATGTGCATTTTATTTAATCTGTCTCGTTTCTTGGATTTTGTTTTGATGATATGTATGTTTTTTTTTTAATATTGTAAGCCACTTTGACTGTACCAGAGAATGCGGTATATCAAAATTTTTAAATAAAAATAAAAATTAGATGTTTCACTCTCTTAAAGCTATCACTCTGTGGCTAATACTCCAATTCTGGTAAAAATTATCAAGAGGGCGAACACAAGAACTGCTATACCAAAGGTCAGACCAAAGGTCTATCAAGCCCAGTATCCTGTTTCCAACAGTGACCTATCCAGGTCACAAGTACCTGCCAGGATCCCAAATAGTAGCTGCTTACACCCAGGAATAAGTGGCTTTTCCCAGAGTCTGCCTGGTTAATGACAATTTATGGACTTTTCCTTCAGAAACTTGTCCAAACCTTTTTTAAACCCAGCTACACTACCTGCCTTTCACCATATTTTCTGACAACCATGGAGGACTGAGTTTAGATCTGTGTCGGGCCAGTTTCTCTGCTAGCCACAGAATAGAAACTGTTCTGACAACTTTATCACATGGGTAAGGGAAAGACTTTTCTACCTGGTCATGATAGATCTTACCAGTGCATTTGATTTGGTGGCTCATCCCTTCCTGTTGGAGGGTAGTAAGTGATTAGGGATTTCTGATTGCATACTAAAGTGGGTCACCTCCTTTCTAATAGGTAGGATGTTCTCTGTACGTGCTGGGGATATCTTGACAAGAGCGATTAGTTGTGGCATTCCCTAGCGGTTATCATGGTCACCTTTGTTATTTATATCTTCATGCAGCACCTGAGGCATGTCGTCAGGTTTTTTATATGCAGATGCCATACAACGGGTATTTCCAGGAGAAGATGATAAAGGATCTGTCATTGGGGCCCTAAATAGTGGGCTATATGAAATTGTTAATTAGTTAAGATATAGTAAACTGTCACTTAATAGTGGAAAATTCAGAGATTAATGTTGAGAATGTCAATGCTGAGGATACTGCGCATGGTGGTCTACAAGCACGTATATGGCACGTATACAAGCACGTATACAAGCACGTATATGGCATGTTTAGCATTGCTATAGTATTTTATAACTGACGCGTATCACAAAATATGTGCATCTTCATCCTGTAACACACACACACACGTATGTTATGCATGAATACATGCAATGCAGTGAAAGTGAGTATTTCAATGCCTTGAATGCATGTACTTTTTCTACCTGTTTAAAAAATATACACGCATACATTTTACACGTGAAAATAAAGTAGGACTTGCTCGTGTAGACTGGCACATTTTAAAACGTGCACGTAAGTGACTTACCAGTTTTACCAATTACTTCACCAGTTTGCCCAGTCCTTCTCCAGGTCATCAAAACCCTCCTGGTTCTTCAGCCTGAACTCCCCCAGTTCATTCAGACTTCCCACCTGGCCAAGAGCACACAAACACGTTTAATATCACTTAAGCAAGCTAAAGAGCAAATGGTGAATCTGTGTGCTTGTCTTTTAAAATAGCAACTTACGCGCATAAATGTTGGTACTGCCCTGGAATGCCGCTAGACCATCTCCTTTTTATACATTTATATGTACGAGCAAAAGCAAAAATACATGGGCATGTTTGAGGCTTGTAAAATAGTATGTATCCAAGCAGATGTTACTTATCCTTGCAAGAATTAGAAAATTCACCCCTGAGTGTACAGCTGAACTCAGGGTTTGATGTGGAAATGCAAGTTTGTGTGGTTGTTAGTAGAGATGTGAATTGGAACTGAAATCCGAACCGATTCTGGTTCCGATTCACATCTCTAGTTGTTAGTAATGCTTTCCTGAAATTAAGGGCGGTGAGAAAACTATTATTTTTTTAAGACAAATACTTTAATAATAGCCATGCAGGCATTTGTCATCTCCCTGCTAGATTTCTGTTGGTCTTAATGGCTAGACTCGCATATAGACAGAAAATAGTGCAGAATGTGGCAGTAAGAGTGATTATGGTATCTTCAGTGAGGACTAGTGCAGCGCCTCTTAATTCAGAGCCTTCATTGGCTACCAGTTGTGAAGCGGGTTCAATTTAAATTCATGACCTTTGTATTTTGTGCATTGAGAAGGAAGGGGGTCTTCCTACCTTTCAAAGTGGTTGCATTGGAGGGTGCCAGAATGGGCGATGAGAACAAATCAGAGGTTGGTGTTGGATACTCCCTCGGTGAAACACATGTGAAAAAACTGTTTTAGCAATAGAGCACAATCAGTTGCAGTGCCCCGTGTATGGAATGGCCTCCCAATAGATATAAGACTGGAACTTAACTACCTGCCATTCAGAAGGAAAGCAAAGATTTTGATTTTTTTCTAAAAGTTAATAGCTACTTCAGTGGTTAGCTGGTACTGTTCTGAGGCATGCAATATGTGGAAGTCTGAAAATATGGTATATATGTAGAGCTGTTGGATCTCTAGTAATAAGTCAGTAGAGTTAGTTGGGTGGCCAAGGCATGGGTGATTGAAAATGTTTTTGTAAACATGGGCTGGTATAGCTCAGAGTCTTTTATACATTTTTAAAATGATTTTTGTAAAATGTGTTGATTGGAATATATATTTTCAATGTTTTTCTGTTATTTAATGTAGCTCATGCTGAAAGATTGTATTTTATCTTAATGCTGTACACTGCTTTGCTTGGCTTTTTCAGCAAATCAGTATAGAAATTGTTGAAAAAAACCCCCAAAGAAAATGAAGCTATTTAGCGCATGCTAAACTGGAAAAAAATAAAATTAAAAACAAATATACAATAAAACAAAATAAAACAACCCCCTCAAAAATATTATTTTCCATGCATACCCCTAGACAAAATAATCCTCTACTCTCTCTAAAGAAAAAAATGCTGATCAGCAAAATGGAAAATGAGGTAAAATTAGTAAAGAAAATTTGGAATAATCTTCATTATGATCTTCAGAACCTAATAACTGTGTAGCCTACTAGAATGCATCATTTGGTTGCATGTATAGGACTACTACATAGTATCATACCTCAAAGCCAATAAGCTACTATAAATAGAATGGGAAGAATGAAGCGCTTACTTTCCCTTTTTGTATCATTTGTGTTTCGTATCAAGGAATATTGTTTCTGATCGGTTTATCAGCCTTCCTGAAGCACACGCCTTAAGAAAGGGACAATGCGTGCATGTACTGTAGAATAGGATGTCCCAAAGAATGCAAAAAGGTTCATTTTCAAAAAGGATTCTACCAAGCCGTACAAATAGAAAATCTCTTTCAGAAATAGGATGAATGATCATCAATATTTTATTAATATTTCTATTCCTCTGGTCCATCTGTTCTGTGCAGGGACATTCTTTTCATTGCTTCTTGTTTATACTTTTTTAAATTTGAGTTTTGGTTAGTTTAATGTTTATTTCATTTTATTTCATTTCTTGAACCAAAATAAACATTAAATTAAAATAAAACAAACTGCCCCGGTGCCAAAAAATTAAAATAAACCCCCCTTGGCCTTCCCCCATAAGCTCCATACCCTCCCTTCAGAGGTAGCTTACACCTTGTTGGCCAACTCACCAAATAGAAAGAGAAGGGTGTGAGCTGGAAAGTGGGCCTGAGGCAGGTGTTGTACAAGTATACAGCTGTATAAGGAAATATTCCCAGCCTCAGGCTGGCCTCCTTATTTCTATTTGGTGAGTTGGCAGACTACAGCAAGGGGTAAGGTACCTCTGGGGGAGATGGGCGTGGAGAATGTATGGGAGAGGCCTGGGGGCGGGGGGAGAGCTTAATTTAAATATTTTGGTGGCCTTTTTTTTTTTTTGTTGTTGACTTTCTGAAATTGAAATTGATGAACCCCCATTCCTTCCTCCTGCCTCCCCTGGAATTTCAGGGTGATTGTTTTTGTTGCATTTTAAAATAAAACAAAATGACACGAGTGCTTTGACATGTTTTTTTTGTTTTGTTTTGTTTAAATAGGAATGCCCAACCCCTAATCATCAAGCAAAATGCCCAAGAAACAAGAGACTGACACAAGCTCGTCTACAAATCGTATGAATTTTACAGCAAGAACTGGTATTTAAGAATTAATGTGCTTCCCCCACCTCACACAACACAGTCAATGTATAGGCCAGAGACAAACATTGCATAATCATAGCTAAGATAATGAACTGAGGGATACTTAAGTGGATTTGTCAGATAATACACCTGCATTGCCCCAAAATATCCTCTTTGTGTGAGGACTGCCTATAGTGGTGTAGAGAGGCCAAGTTTTAAAGCATTGAACTGTAAAACTTAAAGCTGAACATAACGATGCTTTCCCAGAGGACAGGTCCCCTCATGACTAAACTTTGGAGTCAGTTTACACTTCAATGGCTAGAAGCTACAAAAGGGTCCCGAGGTCCTTCTGCCACAGAGATGTTACCCAATGGGAGAATTCCAGGAAAGTGAAGTAGTCAGATGAGAGATGAGACATTTAAGCAGAAGTCAGCTCTACAGTTGACGTTGTGATTATAGCTAATTAGGAGTCTTAAACACAGTTGCAAGGAGTTTCTTCAGATATCCGCTTTATTTAAATACCGTATGTACATTAATGGAAATGTTTGAGTCATCAAAGCTGGCGAATGTCTGCTTTTCTACCATGCTGAGAATACGAACCCAGAGCAAAAGTTTTGAAATGGACCCACAATATTTCTCCTAGAGATTAATATTAATAAATCTAACCCATACACTTTACCCAGTGTATGGGTTACACTGGGTAAAGGTTGTTTTTGGAGCTGAAATCTAACCCATACACTTTACCCAGTGTATGGGTTACACTGGGTAAAGGTTGTTTTTGGAGCTGAAAGTGTCAGTCTGGATGCATGATGGTTATTGCTTGACTTTCTGCCCCTTGTCTTATTCCACGTCTTATACCATCCATGTTCAGCAGGTGCTTCCAGGCTCTTTCAAGGACTGGCTCCCAATTTTTCTTCTGGCGTGCTGTGGCTGTCCCATTCCAATCCTTTGACATCCATTTTTAAACATCATTTCAGGTTCCCAGTCAGGAAGCTAAACATAAGCAATTACTTCACCTCTGCAATAGGTGTGTGCAAAGACATTTTTTTAAATTTCATTTGTTTGTAATTTAGTTCTTTTTTTTTGTTTGTTTTGTTTCATTTATTTAAATGGAAAAAAGCAAAACACGAAATAAAAAACTGAACTGAAAAACAAATTGTCCTGTCCTTAGCAAAGATCTCCCCAAAACACCCTCCTGAGTCATTCCCCAATGCCCCCTTCAGCATCTCCTGGACCCTCCTGTCCTGGGAAGTCTTTAAAATCTGACTCAGGCTGGCTCCATTCTGTGTGGAAGAAAGAAATAATGGCACCAGGCTTGGGCTGCTAGTGCCGTTTGAAATAGCTGCAGTGGGTGGAACATGAACAACCATGGATTGCTCCGTGGTCTGGGGCGTGAGGTTGGGGGAATCGGCGAAAGGGCACAGGAGGTGCTTTTTTTTTTTGATGGGACAGGGATCATGCAATTGTCTTTTTTTTTTTTTTTTTTTAAACAAAATAAAGACATATGAATCAAATAGTGTTCATTTTTCTTTCATTTTGCTTTAAAAACAATTTGGTAAACTTCATTAAAATTTTGCATTTTCTTTCAACAAAAGCACATCCCTGCTATGTATGTATCTATTTTTAACATGCTTGAATTTGTACATTACCTGCTCTAAAGGGAAGAAGCAGAAACTTTACAATCTGAGGTTTTGAGTAAAACACAGGTTCAAGAAAACAGTAGCTATATTAACCTCAGAGCTGGAATAATTTACACCTTGCTCCCTGATGTGTTTTCTAAAGCTCCCTCCATGTTCCCATTAACTCAGCTCTGCATTACATTTACTGGTAATGCAATTCTTTGAATTAAACTAATAATGGATATACAGTT